>NC_085004.1:3132959-3200459 GCF_963854185.1 Sardina pilchardus
TGCAGGTGGGCATACCTGTCTGGTTCGCTCCCTCAGGGCCTTGTCTTCGTAGTGTGGATGATTGGTCAGAATTCTCCCCGTGCAGAGCTTGATCCCAGCCAGCAGCTGCATGCTGCCTGCAAACACTGCCTTCTTGGGGGTCTTGGAGCTGGGGAGAGAGGGAGCGAGCGAGTGAGAGAGAGAGAGCGGGAGAGATGAGAGAGAGGGATAGTGAAAGATAGACAGATAGACAGAAAGAAGGAGCCCTGTGTGTTATTAACGATTGGAGTTCAATGAAGCAGGGTGGTGTGTGTGTGAGGTTATTAGACGGCTGCGGAGTTCACCGTCAGCAGTTTACAGGCTCATCATAAATATCAGAGAACACATTAACATGCTGCGTTTCTGAGGGACCCTCGCGCTCCGCACAGGTTAAATTACCTGTGTTCTTCCGCCGCGCGGCGATAAAGCACCCAGCACCGCTCTTTAATGGCCAGCTGTGAAGACAGAGACTCCCTCGCGCTCTCGCTCTCTCTCTCCCCGGCTCGGACATCTAGCGCGGACTCTCAACAGATTCGAAGCATTTAAATTCCACGACTCATCGGAGGCCAGCGCTTCTCAAAAACATTCTTCTGCGCCACCATCAGCGGACTTAAGACTCCCCTGGAGCTAAACCTGAAGGACATTCGCCGCGGCGAAGAATAAGACAAGTATCTGCGTGCTGATTCCTGACACGACTAGAGGCCATTCACCCCGGGGGACGTCAGCAATGCGCTTGTGAAGGTGATGCAGACAATGCTGTAGGAGACAGAAGGAGCGAGAGCCAGAGAGAGACAGAAGGAGCGAGAGCCAGAGAGATTGGATTAATGCTCCGGCTGGAATGTTTATTAACGCAGGCGAGGCCGGGCCAGAATGTTTTCATTAGTGCCTTTTGACCCTGGCACCACCTCCTCCACCTCCACCACCACACCCTCCACTTCCAGCTCCACCACCTCCTCCACCTCCAGCCCAGCTTGTTGTGAAAAGTTTGGGGGTGAGAGGAGGTGAGCGGTGCGGAGGTAGAGAGGCGAAGCCAACTATCTCATGCTGGAGCTCGGAGCAGATGAGGTCGGTCTCTCTCTCTCTCTCTCTCTCTCTCTCTCTCTCACTGTCTATCTCGCTCCAGCTCACCTGGGAGGAGGGGGGTTGGGGAGGCAGGGTGTTGGGGGGGGGGGGGGGGGGGGGGGCTTTTAATCTCGGCCAGGGTGAGATGGTGCCATACTGGCAAGGAAGGAGAAATCGTTACCAATACTGAGAAAGCCTCAGCTATATGTGAGCTGGCGTGTGTGTGTGTCTGTGAGTGTATGTGTACCTGAATGTGTGTGAGTGAGAGAGTGTGTGTGTGTGTGTGTGTGTGTGTGTGTGTATAAGTGTAGTGTGTGTGTGTAATTGTCTATGTGCTCATCCTCCTCCTCCGCCTCCTCAGTTGTGATTAGTGCGACATGGCCCCATGTCTCAGTGCTGAGGGCTCCTGCCGCTAATAGACTGCAGTCGGGGCTGCCATTAGTCACCCAGGTGCGGCTGCCACGGACGGCTCCCGCCGGCTAATGTGTGGAGAGAGAGAGAGCCGGCCTCAGACTCCTCGGGGGCAGCCTTTGAAGTGAGGGGGCCCACACAATACTCCCAGATCACTGCAGCGGATGAGCGAGCGAGCGAGTGAGTGAGTGAGCGAGGGCCCAAAAATACCCGCACTCTGGGTTAGTCAGAGCGCTGGCGGAACTAGCGTGGCACACATACGCACAGACGCAGCATGGCACAGCATGGCACTGCACGGGCACACAGGAACTGGTACGCCCACCCGGAGGATTAAGCCATTCAATCCCCTGTTACAGTCTAATTGACTGTTCCCTCCTGCAGGAGTCATAGTGTTATCTGTATTAAGAAAAAGGAAGAAAATCTAATTATTTGGCAGCATGGCAAGACACTGCACTAGGAATATCTCACTCTCCTCTTCTCTTCTCTATATTCTCTCTATTCTCTCTCTCTTCAGGGTGAGGAGCTATGTTCCCCCTCTTTTCAGCCCCCTGTGTTTATCCACAGCTCTGATCCAAATGGAGGAAAATAAGACCGTTCTGTTGGAATGATCCTCCCCCTGAGAGCTGCTCAGTGTATGTTTTGACTTGGGGGGGTGTGTGCACACTGCAAGGCCATTAGGCACTCCATTTGAGATGGCCTACTGGAGTGATGGGGTTGACCTTTGACCCCCCTCCTCTCCTCCCATGTCGCCTAGCGCCCCTCTCGGCATGCGTCCATCTTTAATTAGTGAGTATTGACGGCTGGCACCTCGGGACTGGGGCTGATTTACATTTCATTTCAGATTTATGTGCTCTTATGGAAATGCCATCCGGCGTTAGCCCGCACCCCTGGTGACATTATAAAAATGGATTAATGTTGTTAATATTCGCGTGCGTGTGTGTGTATGCGTGGGGATGAGTATGTGTGAGTGTGTGTTTGTGTGTGTGTGTGTGTGTGAGAGCGAGTGTGGGGGCGCTCGTAGGCGGGTTTGTGTGTGTGTGGTGCGCGGACACATTGTTATGCACACTGGTGCTCGTGCGGCATGGTGCACCACTGTGGGTGTTTGCCTCTCAGAGCTCGCTGAGTGAAATTAATGACTTTGTGTATATTTCTGGACACAAACTCGTTGACGCGGTGGCCACTGCGACCTTATATGAGTGGACGGTATGGGGGGGGAAAGAGCAGCGACAGACACCTGCACCACCTTCATCTAAACCTGTGGCTGTTTAACATGAGGACAGCGTCCTTCACCTTTAAGGCTGCTCAATTAATCTCAAAGGAACAGAGCGTCATTGGAAGATGAGGCATCCATCTGTCAGTCCAATGGATAGATTTTCATTTGAACACCTGGTGTGAGGGAGGGATTTATCACAGTGGCTGCAACATCAACTGGGCAAACACACATCAATGCTCTAAACCGATATAAATGGCAGAGGGACAAAGTCCATTTGGATTGCGGGCAGTGTCTCATTAGTCCGTCATACTGACAGCGAGTTAAACCTTTATACACACACAGATACAGGCACAAACTCACTTGCACCAATAAATAATGAAACAAACAAATCAACACAGACAGAGATAAAGACACAGACACGAGCCGGAGGGAGGCGTGGTGAGTGAGTGGGATTGAGCTGTAGGAGAGGAGCAGGTAGGACTGCGGCGGGAGAGAACAGAGAGGCCGCGCGCCTGTCACGTCGCGTCCCCGCAGACGGACGGCTCTGATCCTCTCCCTGCTCCTCCTCTGGCGCCCGCGGCTACCGCAGACGTGCCTGGGCCCCCTCAGGCCCTCGCCACCGCCACCACCGCCGCAAAGCACCGCACCGCACCGCACCGCACCGCACAGCACCGCCGTGCTCTCTCTCCGCTAGCGCCTCCTGTTGATCGAGCCGTGTTAAAAGTGAGTTGCGATATAATGACCAATAGCCGGGAGCTCCTTTTCTAATGCGATCGATTGCAGAGAACAGGGTGAGTTTGGTTTTGTAGAAACATGCGGAGCACGGCAGAGCCAAGATAGGAAGAGCAGACAAGCAGCCTGGAGCTGCTCCCTACGCCACGCATCAGTGCGATAGAATCTGTGAGCCACCCGTAATGTAAGTTGCTAATAAAGAAACCCAGGCATGTTGAACAATAGGCTCAATTAAAGCCACCGACACCAGCCTGGAAAAAAACAGTGTACTCAGATTTTTGTTGAGAGAGAAATTCCACAGAGACGGCAACAAAAAGTTGCTAATTTGAAGCAATTGAAAACAGAGGAAGAGGAGAACGTTAAGACCGACAATTAGCATGGAGGAGGGAGAAGGAGAGGCGGAGGGAGAGAGAAAAGCTGGGGATGTTGACAACAGTAAGAAGAAAAGAGGAAAAAAACGTCAGAAACAGCAGGAGAAAAAAGGCATGCTTTGTTCGGCTGGTGAACAGTGTAAATTGCTAAGGGCCGCCAAAAAATTCCTTAGACAAAAACAAAAGCCTAATTTGTCTTCATTATTCTAAACAAAGCACGATTTCAAAATAACTAACCATTGTGCCATCAAAAAAACACAACAGAACAGAACAGAACAGAACAGTGACAATTTGAACAGAATAGAAGGATGGAAATTAATCTGGTGGCAGGCAATGTTCAAAACGATAAGGTTGTCTGCAGCAAAATGGGTGTTTAACACGGAGAGCAACTCTGGCATCTCTGTCAATAGATGAGAGAGAGCCGCGCCAGCCTGAATGGCTAAGCTGGAGGGGGTGAGAGGAGCTGGCCACAATGGCCGACTGGTGGCTGATCAGGTTACAAAACGCCAAATCCCAGACTGCAGCCACACCATGAGCTCAGGCCAGTTCTGCCGTCTGGTGCAGGCGCTTGGCTAGCTCCCACAGCAGGCGGCAACAGCCTTCTCCTAGCTGGATATGGAGAATGTCTGAACCTTCTTCAACCCTGGAGCTGTTGCAATTTCAGGATCTAGTTTCACCCCCAAGAGTCTATGTCTACAAGCTACTATCTGTTGCGGATCAATACACACAGTCCAAACAAACAGAGAATAACCTCTTGAGGAGAAATAATGACGTTAATAAACAAACTCCCATGACAAATCATCATTTATAGACAGGATAAATTAAAGCCTGAGAGAAGCATACACAGTTTCGCTTATGATCCAGTAAAATGTGTCAAAAACAATGGGCTAGCAAAGCCAAGCCTGGCAAGTGAGCAGAGCTGAGAATAATCGAGTCCCATCATCATCATCACCATCTCCCTTGATCACCAGTCCCACTCCAAAAGAAATTCATCTTCATCTCCAGCTCTCACTCAATAGACTACACATTCACTCAAAATATTTATCCATTCTTAACTTTGGATAGCTGGGGAAATTAAACCACATTGCAATTGACTTTGCAGTATATCATGTCTGGGAGATTGTGAAACTAAGATTTTTGCCTACGATTCACCTGCCCCATACGAGCCAGTGGGTATTGAGGACGTCCCCCCCTCTCATTCTCACAGCATTTGAAAGCTCTACTAATCTACACGTGAGAGTGGAGGAGCTTTGGTGAGGCGGGGTTTCACGAAACATGATTCCCGCTTAACTCTTTCATCTGCGGCGTAATTAGCGCGCTAGAAGCGGCTTAATGCCGCTGCGCCAGCCAAGGTAACTCCAAACCTTAATCCCCCACGCAAATTGGATTTGCTCTGTGGGGAGGGACCGGTGTCATTACACTCGCAGCCAAAGCGTTTGCGCTGCCGTTCTTCTCCGCCGGCTCCCTCATCTCTTGCATTTTCCCCAGTCCTCGGCTGCTCTTCCCCACCGCTCAGGGAGAGGAGAGGAGCGGAGAGGAGAGGAGCGGAGAGGAGAGGAGAGGAGCGGAGCGGAGCGGAGCGGAGCGGAGAGGAGAGGAGAGGAGAGGAGAGGAGAGGAGAGGAGAGGAGAGGAGCAGAGAGGAGAGGAGAGGAGAGGAGCGGAGCGGAGAGGAGAGGAGAGGAGAGGAGAGGAGAGGAGAGGAGAGGAGCGGAGAGGAGAGGAGAGGAGAGGAGAGGAGAGGAGAGGAGAGGAGAGGAGAGGAGCGGAGAGGAGAGGAGAGGAGAGGAGAGGAGAGGAGAGGAGCGGAGAGGAGAGGAGAGGAGAGGAGAGGAGAGGAGAGGAGAGGAGAGGAGGGAGAGGAGAGGAGAGGAGCGGAGAGGAGCGGAGAGGAGAGGAGAGGAGAGGAGAGGAGAGGAGAGGAGAGGAGAGGAGGGAGAGGAGAGGAGAGGAGCGGAGAGGAGCGGAGAGGAGAGGAGCGGAGCGGAGAGGAGAGGAGCGGAGAGGAGAGGAGAGGAGAGGAGAGGAGAGGAGCGGAGAGGAGCGGAGAGGAGAGGAGAGGAGAGGAGCAGAAAGGAGCGGAGAGGAGAGGAGAGGAGAGGAGCAGAGAGGAGAGGAGAGGAGAGGAGAGGAGAGGAGAGGAGAGGAGAGGAGAGGAGAGGAGAGAAGCGCTGGCCAGCGCTGCCCAGTTTGGCGGCCTTGATATGCTGATTAGAACATTCCAGAGAAAGGGTAGCTGCCAGATTTTTCCAGCGGCCAAAACAAGTCTTATTCATGGGCCAAATAAACAACGCGCCTAATATGGCTCCATGCAAGTGCAGCTAGCCAGACGCTTTGGCTGTGGGTTAGGAGTTGTGGAAAAATGTTCAGGTTTTCCCATTAACTTGGGTATGTGTGTGTGTGTGTGTGTGTGTGTGTGTGTGTGTGTGTGGTCAATGATGCTGTGGTTACCTTATCCAGGCCATAAGCTCCACGGTGTCCGGGTCATAGAACTCCCTCAGCTCAGAGACTTCTTCCATCAGTCTGGGCCAGAACTATGAACAGAACACACACACACTGCCAGGTGAAAACGTCTGTCAGGAGCCACAGTTGCACCTAACAGCGTGCACAGTCACACATTCTTAAAGGTAGCCTACACACTCAGAAAAAAGATGAGAGAACATCTTTCTGCTATTCAGGAACATTTTGGTAATTCAGCACAATTGCTTGTCCAGAGTGGTACACAGTTACAACTGAAGATGGAAATATGCAAAATGTAATGAGATATTTTTGCAAGTAGCTTACCTTGTAATAAAGGAATGCAAGAATTACAATTGGCACCGTGTATCTGATAAGCCTTAACTGTATGAATGAAAAAGAGAAGAAAAACATGTTAAAAGAGGAAAAAAAGAAAGACACACAAAAAGAGAACTTTCCAGCACCCACCCTTTGGAATCAGATTGTAACCATACTGCCACCTAGTGGGCATATCAACTGAACCGATTTGATTTGTTTATCTGTGTTCCAGCCCTTATTTCCATATACTCCAGTATAATCCACACTACCAGTCTACTTCACGTCTGTTGTAACAGATCCACATGGCTACGCTGCGGTATCTTTTTAAAAACAAATCTTGTCTTGCGTCTGTATGACAGACTGATGAAACATTGGGGTAACGATAGCAGCGTCTCCACAGAATGACAAACGGTTTTAGCGTGTTTATAACAGAGTTCGCACACAAAAGTGACATCTTTCAAAAACAACACATCAAGGTATAAACCAGCGAGCCTTTCTTCGAGATAAACTCCCCATATTTTCACAGCGCATTATTTAGAGGTGTCTGTCTTTATAAAAACAGATTGGATTAATTGGACTGATTGGATGATTGAGTGATATTCTTGCACTCTGCTCGATCCTACAGTAAGTGCAATATGTTCAGGCTAATGACTAAAGATAAAAACAAGTGCAGCTGATCTGACATGCAAAGCAACGCTCCTAGCACGGGGGTGGTGTTTACCTTCGCTTTGGTACTGCAATGGATGACCCTCAGATAGAGCTCCCAGATGTCCTTGCCACACACACCGTAGGCGGCAAAGGCACACATGTGTCCAGTCCACAGGTACTTCATCCTGCGGACAGACAGAGAGAGGTTCACCATCCTCATCCTCATCCTCGTCCTCATCATCATCATCATCAACTCATTTGCCTTATCGCTACGTCTGCATCGTTAGCGCTGCACTCTCCTCATTAGGGGCTAATGAGAGTGAAATTACACTTTAAAGGGGACACAAGAGGCTGGAAATGAGACAGATAAGAGGAGGGATATAAAAGTGAAAACAAGTGAAAAAGAAGCAGGTCATCCAATAGCACCCTGGAGCACAGAGAGGCCACACGCTGAGCAGGAGAACACACACCCTCAGCTGAGATGAGGCCCAATGAGGTGATGGGTTTGTGTTGTGTTTGTGTGTGTGTGTGTGTGTGTGTGTGTGTGTGTGTGTGTGTGTGTGTAGCCGGCGGGGGACGGCGGCACCAGCGTCTGGCGTCTGGAGTCGGAGTGGCGGTCGGTGGCCCCCATCGGTGGCGCGGCTCACCTCATGGTGCTGAAGGCCAGCAGGCCGAAGAAGACGGTGTGCAGCAGATTGTAGGCGACGTCTGGCCTCATGCGGATCAGCGACTCATCTCTGGACGCTCCCGCACGCGCCCCAACACAGCCTGAGTCACTGAGAGAGAGAGAGAGAGGGAGAGAGGGAGAGAGAGAGAGAGAGAGAGGGAGAGAGAGAGAGAGAGGGAGAGAGAGAGAGAGAGAGAGAGAGAGAGAGAGAGAGAGAGAGAAGCGAGCCATGCATTAAACATCAAGTAGGGCTCGACCACTGGTGACAAGAGATTATTCCTTCCCTCCCAGCGGTCCAACTTTATTTATTTATTTCGAAGGTGGAAATGTTAACTGGGTGATGGAACAGCGAGGGAGAGAGAGAGAAAGAGCGAGAGAGAGAGAGAGAGAGAGAGAGAGAGAGAGAGAGAGAGAGAGAGAGAGAGAGAGAGAGAGAGAGAGAGAGAGAGAGAGTGTGTGTGTGTGTGCTGTAATCAGCCACGTGTGTGACGGCACAGCCTCCACCCCCACCTCCACCCCTCACCCCAGCGCAGCCCTTGGGGATCAGATGTGAGAGGAGGGGGGGAGTGGGGGGGGAGGGGGTTAGGGGCGCGTGGAGCTGCTTCTGTCTAAATGATAACAAGAGGAGCGGAGCGGCGAGCACGGAGACGTGACCAGACAAGAGAGGGAGACGAGGGCCAGCAGCAGCAGCAGCAGCAGCAGCAGCTCCACAGAAGACACTGTGCCGTGCCGCACCGCACCGCGCGCGGAGGAACATAGCCTGAGGAGCCGCACGGCACGGCCCTCGCATGTCTCTGGACTCCCCGCTGTTTGCCTGTGTGTGCTTGTACATAAAAAAACAACTTGTTTCTTGTTTGTGTTCATGTCTGTTTAGTTTATGTGTCTGAGCAGGCTGCGTCTATCTACGCACTACAGAAAAAAAGAGGCACTATCGGCATGTGGTTGGCGAGATATGGTGCTGGCTTTTTTGCAGGAATATATCAAAACGTTCAGAAAACTTTCAAAAATCGGCTTGCCAAAAGCAAATGGAACTTTGGTCAACCGAGGGTGAAATCATGCCAACACAACCAGGACAGGACTTGCCCTGTGGGCTGGCGTGCCCTTGCTTTTTCTGAGACGACGCCAGGCCAAGAGTGCCCCCTTACTCACCTGAGGTTGGCCAGGGCCACGAGCGCCAGCATGATGAGCATGACGCTGAGGGTGGACAGGTACGGGTACAGCATCAGCGTGCCCCCCAGGCGCTCGAAGGTGTCCAGGGGGAGCAGCCCGAAGGCCTCCTCGCACAGATACAGACTGGCATCAAAGTCCCTGCAACAGCACAGCACACACACGGGGGTGAGGAGGGGGGTGGTGAAGCCACGAGATGAAAAGAACACCAACAGAAGAGGAGCGAGGAGAAGCAGCTGAGGGAGGACTAGACTAGACTGAGTTGGGTGGAGAGAAGGAGCAGAAAGTACTAGATTTTGTACTTGGAGTGATTTTTATTGCAGTGGTTGGGGGCGTAATTTGAAAAGACAGACAAATGAAAGCACAGGGCAGGCAAGACATAAAAAGGACCGGACAGACAGTGCAACAGAGAGGCGGAGAGAGATTTGTCTGGGAAGAGGACCAGATCATAGATTTTTAGGGCTGTGTCTGATCACTGATACAGCTGCTGAGTGCTTTATTAGAGAGAGAGAGCTCTGTGAGCGGCTACGGATGGAGAGGAAGGGCTCTCCGTGACAGATACCTTTTTCCTCCGAGCTGAACGGGAATTTATAAATCTGCCAGGGATTAATGGACTTGGCGTTAAGCACTGTCCCTGGCCTTACATACACCATGAACACAACTTCTCCTTAATCGAGATGAATAGGGAGTACAAAAATGTGTGTGTGTGTGATGTGTGTGTTTGCAGTGCGCGCATACCTGGTGGCCCCAAGGCCAAACTTTGCTTTTATGAACTTAAAGATGTGCTCGTCAGACCAAAGCTGCAGCGCTCTCTGCCAAAACAAAATGAAGAACCCAAGCGACAGACACGACAGGGAAGGGTTTGACGTGTTAGTACACACCATTTTAACATGTTTCTCTTGAAACACACACTTTCACTGAAACATGTTCGCTAGTTGATGCCCAGAACATACCAGACTAATGCATCTCAACACTAAAACATGACCGCTACACGATTATTTTAGACAAGTGCTGCATAGTGGCGCCGGAGCCAAAAATACGACTGCCTTTAAAACAAAAAAAAAAAACATCTACAGTAGTAGCACAAGAAAGCACTCCGCGGCACTTAGTCCATGCAGGACTACTGGCTCAGTCCTGATGACATAACGGAACAGGGGCAGAGACACAGGGAGGATGTAGAACACGTCTCATTGCTCACCTTGGATAAATAATTAATGCTGAGAGCTAATGCCAGGACCAACAAGGTGTGCAGGAGCAGCTTCACCACGCGCGACAGCAGCCCCCCGGACTTCAGCCCCCTCTACGAGAGAGAGAGAGAGAGAGGGAGGGAGAGAGAGAGGGAGAGAGAGAGAGAGAGAGAGAGAGAGAGAGAGAGAGGGAGGGAGAGAGAGAGGGAGACAGAGAGAGAGAGAGAGAGAGAGAGAGAGAGAGAGAGAGAGAGAGGGAGGGAGAGAGAGAGGGAGACAGAGAGAGAGAGAGAGAGAGAGAGAGAGAGAGAGAGAGAGAGGGAGGGAGAGAGAGAGGGAGACAGAGAGAGAGAGAGAGAGAGAGAGAGAGAGAGAGAGAGAGACAGAGAGAGAGAGAGGGAGACAGAGAGAGAGAGAGAGAGAGAGAGAGAGAGAGAGACAGAGAGAGAGAGAGGGAGAGAGAGAGAGGTAGTGCAGTTATGACCTGACATCTCCATTTCACCTCTGTTGACTGGGACAAAATCTTCATACACTAGCACGCATGAAGCTGAAACTGGACTCTATCAAAGATCCATGAGACGTCCAGGGAGAGGCAATCGTGCAGAGGGGAGTCGGTGGAGGAGAAAAAAAACATCTGAACTTCAAAACGGGGTGCTGGCACAGCCTGCGGACATGAGGTTGAACTGCAGAGGTCAAACAAAGGTCAGGGTAGGAGAGTGCGAGGAGAGAAAGATGGCAGACTCATCTCCGAGTCTGGCATCGCTAACTGAACTCCTGAGACCAGTCTTCCAGTCAGAGATAACAGGTTTTGGACCAAAACAAATCTTTAATGAACACTCTTTTTCTGCCAGTGGGATCAGCGTCTGTCTAGGACAAATGCTCCTGAAATACATCCAGCTGGAGCTGCAATAGCAAGGCTGTGTACTAGATGACTGTTCAGGACACAAAGTGCACAAATTATATAAACCACTAGAAACTATACACAGCTATAAACCACTATGTACGAGCACTACAAGATAGATACAGTATAACTCAACTTGTGCAGGTGCATGAACCATAAGGTAAAGTCATTGAGGAGATCAGCTGAGAGAGACTGGTCATGTTTCAGAGGTGTGCAAGTCCAGCTTCAGAAAGTCAAAGTCCTGCCACGTTTTGGTTCCAAAAATTCACTTAATCAGCTAGCCTGGCAAGCCAGACTATACATTACATGTATAGTCTGGAGTCGGACCATTCACAGAGCTGAAGCCTGTGGGTGGGATGAATCGTTGTCTTTCAAACTGCCTCTGTACGTAATAGGCCAGCACTTGTGACCAATCAACGCTTCGTTACGTTGTTCTCTATGGTTGTTCTGCTATCTCGCTGTCGCGCAGCTCTGTCGTCACCATGCTATTGTGGGCTCACGGACTCGGTACACAGATAGAGCATTCTGATTGGACCGACTGACTTGGTGTCGGACGCAGGATTGGCTTTAACGGTATGACGCAAGACCATCCCGCTAGGCAAAAAATATTTTTTGCCGCTAGGGTGCGTCTAGATTTCTAGGCTATTAATCAGCTGATTCAAACAACACAATTATGAAGCCAGGTACAGGTAGAAGTATTAAGCGCTCAGGCAGAACCAATATATGGCAGGACTTTTCTTTCTGAAGCCAGACTTAAACATCTCTGTCAAGTCTACCTAAACTGGCATCAGGAAATAGTTGAAAGGTCAGAATTATAAACTGGTGTAAGCATTTGTACAAACAAGATAGGCATATATAATAAAACAGAGAGACTCATCGATCACTGATGGAAAAGAGGCAAGAGGAAATCATTTCAGGTTTTTCACCAGAAAAATAGCCCCTTCACCGCATAGAGTCACAAAGAGGATTTGAGTATAAAGGGTGCGGCCGCCTCTGTGGACCATCTTGGACAGCTCCCATTGACTAATTATGCTACTGAGTACAAGAGGTCCATTACTTTCTGTAAAATGCTGAGGAGGGAATAAACACATCTGTCTGTTATACAGATTACAGTCCAATTATTCACTGTAGTACAATAGCATCTAAGTGCATGCCATATCAAAACTACTTGGACGGTTTAATGAATCTAAGACTGTTACATTGCCAATCCATTTATTGCATAATATAATAGCATGATGTTAATTTAATGCCTTGCTCTTTGTGTTTAAATGTTAATATTACATTATAAATGAAATGATTCAACTCTAAAATTCAGAGCATTCCATTTCTTATTATTTTATGAGCATATAAACCCACCGTTATTGATATTTTCCAACCTTGCATCAACCATACTGTACGTGGCTAACCTACAAATACTCAGCCATCCACTCTAACCTATTCACCTAATCCTCACTAAGACATCACAATAAAGACCTGCGTTGTTCTGCTTTCCCTTATCAATAGAGTATGATTACAGAACACATCCATTTTACCAGCTAAACTAAATCTAATCTAACTTCCCCATAGAGGAAGATGTGCCTAATTAACCACTAATAAAAACAATGCAATAGCTAGTTACCATGATCTATAACTCATAACAGCAGAAAACTCATAATGTAATATGTTCCCAATACCGTAATACAATGTTGACTTTGGAATCCAATGACGCCATAATTTCCCAATATTGTTATACCTTGGTCAGTGTTTTGGTACCATGCCACCAATGGTTGGAGCCAATTGGTGAGCTATGTATGATGTATCCACCCACTGTTGGAGGACAATCAGGGGAGTTGCTACCTTTCTTTTTCTTCTTCTTCATCTTCTGTCTTCTGCCATTACATTATATGGCAGGCTCCTGCTGTGATGCATGATAAATAGTCCTGAAATTTGACCCAAATACCGGAGAAGGGCTCCATCTTTTCACCAAGTATCATGCCTACACCTTCAGTGCTCCAGAATCACCATTTTGGATTTCAGTGTAAGGTTTCAAATTTTAGAGGCAGACAAGACCAAGCAGAGATGAGAGGGCCAAGCAGCCCAGGAGGGCATAGTTGCTATGGAAATGTGGAGCCACTAAGCACTAAGATCTAAGTTTTATGCTAAATGACTGAATATTAGCCTATCATTACCTGTTTGGCCGTTTGGCCCAAGTGGGTCTGGCAGCAATTACATTAGCTTTGTTCCAATTTATTTAAACACCTTCTGAAATATGATCTCACCTTCTGCCACAGATTTTTAAAATCTAAAATCCCTCTGTGCGGATTGGCTTTATAATTGGTAGTCAAGACTGTGATATTGTAGGCCAAAATCTGTGGCATGTGAAAAACTTCAAATCAATATTCCGTGTCAAGGCATAGATATGACACTTGATGACAGGAATCGTGGTAATGTCCCCAGTAGGTGTGCTAAATTAAAGCTTTTTTACTATGCTGTTTCATAGGCTGCTACATATTGCTATGGCAGAATAGTAAATTAGATTCAAAATAAGATAAAAGTATAAGAAAAGGAAGAAACACAATGGGCTCCTACAGCCCCCAATAATAAACATTGCTGCACAATGGCCCTAACTGCTTTGCTGCTTTGTGCGCAATAAGTAAAGGTAGAAATAATATGCACCTATTTGTCTGCTTGGTTACCAGTAACTGGGGCAACATTGACAAAGTTATTACAATATTAGAAAAATTATTACATTATTGGGTTCTGAAAGGTAAGGCGAAACACAATAATCTAATCTAATAACCTCCCATTAATGTCATGAAGGTATTTTCTTACATTTTTAGGATGTTAATACATTATTGAGAAATTACTAAATGTTTGATGGTGTTATGAGGAGGATATTTCTATTAAATTATTCAGTTATTACATTTCTGGAAATGATACATTATTGGGTTCTACATGCAACTTTACTATATTTTCGCAACTGAAATAAGCAATTTGACCTTTCGCCAGCGTTTGATTGACAGACAATCTGACCAATCAGAACGCTTCTACTACCGAGCTCATGGATGTCCGACGTTCAAAGGCTTGAGGTAAGGTAACTACAGCTGAAGTTCAGGGCATCTGGAACTTTTCTCAGATTATTTTACAGTTCCTTTCTCCAACAAATGCTGTGAACAATGTTACTGTATCTGTATGTTTTGCCTTGCAGTTGAGAAGGGGAATTTAAACAAGCTGCTTGATGTTTCTGAATAACTAATTGAAGCTCATCTGCGATGCCTGCAATGGCTGCTATGAGCTTTACAGATAAATAGCCTATTTCATGTAGTTTGATGGTGAATGCATAACACTATTCATTAATAATTCACACAAGTAATGGAAGAAGAGAGACAGCTAAATGTTTTATCATACTTGAGCACATACATCCCTCATGGCCTGCTATTGATTTTTTTTAACACTCCTTTAACTATTCGATCTGATCATTCCACCTCTTACAGTATGTCCTGCATTTCAAATGGGATCTGACATTTTCCAAGATCATATATTACTTTGGTCAATAGTGGCATGAAGCAAAAAAACTTTAGACAAAACTATTTGTTTAAGGAATCTCTCCAAAAGTGTTAGATTCCTGCACACTGTTACTTTCGCTTCCTGCACAAAGCTCTGAGTTCATCATTAAAACACAAAGAGCTGCAACCCAATAACTGTGGCATGAAAGGTTGCACAAGTGCACAAGAACAAGAACGCATGAACAAGTTTGTTCTGCATTCCATCTGAAGAGAGGTTTCACTTGCCAGGTAGAATGGAAAGAGTTTCTGAGCTGGTTATGGGAGGATGTCTTTCCTCCCTCTCACCAATGGAGCTTTGGGGATTTTCTGCCTACAGTAGAAACTTTCCACTGAGGTATACAACGAAGCAGAGGCACACCAAGATACCAAGATACAGCAAAACTGCTCCTGTATCAATGAAAGCGTAGGACTAAGAGCAACAAATAAAAGCAGGGATGTCATATTTGGGCAGGCTTCAGAACAGAAACAATTCAAAAGCATCCGCCTGTCTTAGATGCACATTCACCAAAGGATTCCATTTCAAGTAACAAACTAACACAATTCTCATTTCAATATAACCATGTCCACCTAAGTTCACCTTGTCTGATTGTGGGTACCAGTTGGTGGTTCTAGCCATTATTTGATTCACTGGATTCCATCAAGCAAGAATGAAACGGACTGAGGTAAGCCACGACATCAGAGAGATAATGAGGCTTCACTTGTGTGGTCTGCTCTCGTTTCTGTCTTCAAAGGTTGCAAAACAACAACTGGGGGTAGACAACAACACGAGGGCAGCTCGAACCGGAAAAAAAAAACTGCTACAATGCAACACCAGTCACTGCATGATAAGCCCAAACTTCAGAGAATGTTTCACCGACACAACGCATACTGTAGTGACACAGTGCTTAGGGAGTCTGAACATACTGTAGCACATGAAAGAACAGGGCTAAAGAGAGTAACCCCATTAAAATGTAGCTACCTTATTAGACCAATCAGTTTAAAACAGTCAAGGCGTCCTCCTCGTTAGGATACACACCGCAAGCTGCATTCCTAAACTGGTATCTGTTGTCTCATTATTAATCCAGGTCTTACAGGCAATCATGCTTACCAAAAGGACTAATCACATTAATGTTGCCTTTGAACTTCAAACAGCAGGGGGCCTGTGTGTGTGAGCATTTGTGAACTGGTTTATGCGATTGTGTGTGCCATTAGGAAATCCCACCTGGAAGTGTCTGACGAAAAGGGCCGCCACCACAAAGCTGAGGGCCAGGGAGCCGAGGATCATAGAGTTGCAGAACTGCAGCAGCCACACCGACAGCAGGCTCATCGCCTGCACCAGGTACAGAGAGGTCACCTACACACACACACACACACACACAGACACACAGACACACAGACACACACACACACACACACACACACACACACACTTTCAGATCAGATGCTATAACATAACAACTGAAAAATAAAATACCCTGTTTTAATCATGTAATATTAATATTACAACACTGTCAAATGATGTAATTCAAATGATAAAAAACAACCTGAATCGAAGATAGAATATGAAAATGTATGACAAATGAAGACATAAACTGATTTCAGATCTTGACACATTCAAGAAAACATTGTCTTATTGTCAGCTTAATGTCAAATTGTTCAATTATTTATCTGTGCTATCTCCTACACTGACGTCAATTAATGTAGCAACAACTTAGTATGAAAAAATGACATTTGATTAAGACTGATGCGGTAAATATGCAAACCCTTTTGAAATCCACTTTCATCCTAGTCAAGATCCCTCCAGTCAAACTGCCTGCGTCTGATTTCAATGTGTCTAATCTTGCTATTAATCATGTCTGATCTCACTGGTAATAAATAGGGAACTGTGCTGGGCCTCAGCAGACTGCTAACAAGAGTGCATATTTGATCACGACTCCAGATCAATTGGCAAGCGCAATTCTCAAACCAATGAAGAGAGGAGGCACTCAGCCACTGAGAACACTGTGTTCCTAGTTGTGAGGGGAATGCTATTAGATGGTGATACTCTGCTCAAAACCTTGCTTTTATTGCGCAGTGAGTTTCTGAACAACAGAGGGGTTGGCATTGTTACTGCAAAGACATTAAAGTTCCAGAATTAAAAAAAAGTTCTTTCACAAAAGAACTCAAAAGAAGCACATCTTGTATCAGGGTCTAAAGCCCATGCCAAGGCCGTTTTATATTTCTATAATCATTCACAGACACTGGGTGCAGTTCCTATTCAACCTTATCCAACCCTTTTGCACTTACTGTAGAAGAACCAAACTAACAGTCTAATAACTTCTTTTTGCGGTGTTCTGGCCGTGGACTGGTTGAGCCCCTGTGACGGACGCAGAGCAGATCGTCCAGACACACACACACACGGGCAGGCCGAGGGATGGCTCACCTGCTCAGGGCTGAGGAAGTCCAGGGCGTCCATAGTGAAGAAGATGAGGGCCTGGACGAAGAGGATGAACTGGTTGAACTGCCAGGTGAGGCAGAAACAGAAGGTGGAAACAAAGACCAGCCAGAGCACCACCCTCTGCATACACACACACACACACACGCACACAGAGAGAGAGATACAAGCACAGAGTTACAAACTGACAGACCTGACAATAAAGATCACCATCTGTGTGAAAGACAAATATCTTACAAACCCCTGGCAACAAAGACTGCTCTCTGTGTAAGTAATGAGAGGCAGAACTGACATTTGCATGGAAGTCATCCATGCAGTTTCTTTAACAAGCTCAACTCTAAACAGTTCTCTCTTCTCTGTGTGGAAAAGAAGCTCACACAGGGCAATGAGTTGAAGATAAGACGCCCGTTTGTGACCAATGGCGCTCGCTCGCCAGGTGGGATTCACCTCCCGTTTACCTGGTGAACAGGCTTCAGCTGAGGCCGCAAATAGCAAGTGATGGCCGCCACCTGCAGAGCGAAAAATGGCAATGACCAGTTCTCCCTGAGCGAGATGGTGAATTCCACGCGTGTGGTGTCCACTCTGAAAAGCACAGGAAAACAACCTCAGTTCAACAAGTGTGCACTTCAGCACTTATCGTTTCTACAGCACAGTTTGCTACAGTTTGCTCAAGTGGGCTCAGGCTCTGGGCTCTGGCAAGCGCCTTGAGTCATGAGTCATTACCATTCAAAATAAATTGAAAATGAATTGGATTCAAGTGGTCTTGTGTTACGTGTGAGGACTTTGCAATCCATCTGATGTGAGCTGGTGGTGTGGCTACAGGGAGACTGACCTGTTGAGGATGTACCAGTGGTGGTGTGGCTACAGGGAGACTGACCTGTTGAGGATGTACCAGTGGTGGTGTGGCTACAGGGAGACTGACCTGTTGAGGATGTACCAGTGGTGGTGTGGCTACAGGGAGACTGACCTGTTGAGGATGTACCAGTGGGGGTGTGGCTACAGGGAGACTGACCTGTTGAGGATGTACCAGTGCCGGTGTGGCTATGGAGAGACTGACCTGTTGAGGATGTACCAGTGCCGGTGTGGCTATGGAGAGTCTGACCTGTTGAGGATGTACCAGTGCCGGTGTGGCTATGGAGAGACTGACCTGTTGAGGATGTACCAGTGGGGGTGTGGCTATGGAGAGACTGACCTGTTGAGGATGTACCAGTGGTGGTGTGGCTATGGAGAGACTGACCTGTTGAGGATGTACCAGACCCCTGTCAGGACCCCCGCCAGCCAGGAGCCGCTGAGCAGCCAGCTGGTGATGTAGAGGGCGATGACGTACACGGCTTGGAGAGAGAACACCGTGTAGATGTAGAAATACACGGGCTCCAGGTACGTCTGCAGAAAAGACAACAGTATACATGCGGGCGCTCAAAGACATCAGTATACATGCGGTCGCTCAAAGACAACAGTATACATGCAGTCGCTCAAAGAGACCTTTCCCACAGGTGCTCAAAGTTATGTGTACTGTACATGTACTTGTGCTAAAAGTGACATATGCATACTTGTGCTCAAAGAGATATACATATACATACACTATATTGCCAAAAGTATTCCCTCACCTGCCTTGACTCACATATGAACTTCAGTCTCATCCTATCCTTATTAGGATGTCGGTCCACTCTTTGCAGCTACTGTATCCACCTCTTTCCTTAACCCGGAAATATGTATCGTTGCGATGGTTACGATACTGTTTTCAACTTCCGTTCATTCTGTTAACATGTGCGTTCTCCATAGCTAACTAGATTATGCCTCAACTTAGATTTCTTTCGAAATGTTGACAATTCTGCCCTCAGCATGTATATACTACATCATATATAACCGATATAAAATAGAAAAGTTAACTTTTATATGCGTTATGATATGTTAAGCACCGTAAACCGTCACGTTAAAACAGATACAATGCAGCTTCGCCGGAAATAGAAAACCGTCTCGGTGTCATGGCGACCCCCATTGTTGGGCTGCGGAATATCGTGGATAACAGCTTCAACTCTTTTGGGAAAACTTTCCACAAGGTTTAGGAGTGTGTTTATGGGATTTTTTGACCATTCTTTCAGAAGCTATCAGAAGACCATTCTTTCAGATTTGTGAGGTCACACACTGATGCTGGATGAGGAGACTGGCTCTCAGCAACCACTCTAATTCATCTCAAAGGTGTTCTATTGGATTTAGGTCAGGACTCAGGACTGTGCAGGCCAGTCAAGTTCATCCACACCAAACTCTGTCCTCCATGCCTTTATGGACCTTGCTTTGTGCACTGGTGCACAGTCATAAACACACTCCCAAACCTTGTGAAGAGTCCTTCCAGAAGAGCTGAAGCTGTTACAGCTGCAAAGGGTGGACCGACATCATAATAAACCCTATAGTTAAAGGATGGGATGTGACTGAAGTTCATATTATGTGAGTCAAGGCAGGTGGGCGAATACTTTTGGCAATATAGCGTACTTGTGCTCAATGTGATATATACATATATTCCGCAACCACAAACCCAACCAAGACTCTAAATAGAACTCCTGCCCCGGCCCCTGAGTGCTCTTTTGCGGCTGATCATTTAGTCTCTGGCTTTGCTAATAACATATTCTTTTCATGGCTTTCCACTTAGCCTTCCGCTGCCCCTGTTCATGGTGCTCTGTGCTCTGATTGAACAGCTCTCAGTACCTGAATGGGCAGGACTCTGTAGAGGATGCCCAGGAAGACTTCCTGGTAGATGTTCATGCGCTGCAAGAGGTTAATGGTTCTCTTGGATTCTGTCATGTTGTCATTGATGAGCTCGACGAGGCCTAGCAACAGTGAGAGAAAGCGAGACAGGAGCATTTTGTTTCCTTCCTTTTCAGTTGAACTGACACGCACACACACAATCAAATACACAAACACACACACACAAAATGCTGGATTCATCCCTTTGGAAGTTGGTTATAGCTGACAAGTGAAGCCCAAACAACACTGAGGCATAAACGTTGAATTCTACCCCAAGGCTAAGAGGTATCAAGAGAAAGGCTTCACACACGCACTGTGACTGCAGCCATTAAGCTACTGATCAGCATGGGCCTAATTGCAGTGCTTCCTGTTGAAAAGTACAGCAGAGAGCATTTAAAATAGCACTATTAGAGGACTCATTTCACCCAAGGCAACTTAACAGAACCATCACTTTTTATCTTCCTTCATTTCGTGTCCCTTTCCTTAGCTTTACTCCTTTGGTTAACAGTCCTTTAATGGCGCTCTGATCACACAAGGTAAGAGGCCACTAGATACCGTTGTATGGCCTAATGTCCTGCTATTCTGGTTGTTCACTTCCACAGCTACATGCACTTTCAGCTCTCCAGCATGAGAAAGGACATGGTTAATTTACAGCCAAGGGCGCTGTTTAAAGGATAGGCAGCTTGCAGGCTTTCAAGTGTTACGATGCTCAGAGGACAACAGCAGTCCACTCAATCCTCCCATGACAGGCGGCCAAGGTTGAGCCTGCGTCTGTTAGCAAGTGTGGCTGGATCAAGAGCCCTACCTTGCTGAATGGTGGGGGCCTTCAACATCTGTTTGTAGTAGGAGTAGTACAGGCCACATTCAGTCCGAAAAGAGATTTCACGCTCGACCTCCTAGCAGTCAAGAAGGCAAGACGAAGAGAATGAAATGCACCGGGGGAAACGATATACAGCAAATATGCCCTCTCTCGACACAAACAAAAAGACCACATACAAAACAAACAGACTTTTCAGATGAAAGCATTCTTCAGTGCCAGTAAAGCACCATATTTTTGTCTATTTGAGATATATTGAGCTGTTAATGCAACAATATTACTTTCCAGAAAGATAAGAGTTATGAGTATAAACAATTGAACTTTTTACACTGCTGAAAGGAAATAAAGCTTGGGGAAATAAAGCGAGGGGGAACAGCAATTGACACAAGCACTTTTCATCAATATAAAATATATCTTTAAACATAGTCACAGTCCTTAATCCTTATGCTTGTGAAATCAATATGGGAGGCAATATCTTCACAGACAAGTAACATCACAGACTTTTTAAAAGATTAAACATTCATCCAATGTGAGAATTGGCTGATAGCAGTTCCTCAGCATAACTGGCCCCAGGTTCATGCTACTCACCTCCAGGTGGGAGAACCAAAGGAGGTTCTCGTGTATTGAGTTCACCGCCCACGCATGGAAGATCCCTAATGCCCCTGCCAATGACAACCCAGTTGCCATGGCAACACCATGCCAGTACAAAGCCAGAACTCCAGACTGCTGAGAGTTCCGGTAATGCCCGCATTCTTCCTTCTCAGTCTCCCATGTGGACCGTTTTGTCTCGGCCTTTCCCATGGACGCACCATCACGGCTAATCCCGCTGTGCCTCTCCAGCTTTCTCTCCCCTCTCCTGCGGGCCTCCATGTCAAATTTCCACCAGCCCTCCTTCCTCTCCCTGTTCCCTTCTTATCTAACTGGCTAGAAGCGCTGGTGCCGCGGCACTTTCCATGCTACCACGTCACACTGCCTCTCCGCTTGTGAAGTAATCGGTGGCTGGGGAGACCAAGTAGCCTTTGCCTTATTCCTGTGCTCTTCCACTCTGCCTTCCAAACAATGCCTCCACATCTCATTAGGAGAAAATATGGGTCCAGACCACGAAAAAAGGCCTTCGGAGGACACAATGTCCAGAGCTCCGTCTAGTGAGCAATGAGAACAGAATGCGCTCGCACAGACCAGTCGACGGAAATCTCTGCGAAACGCGGGAGGATCAGCCCACAAACTGTTGACCTCTTAGTACATTTGTTAAAAAGAAAAGAATAGCAACAGGACGGGGGTAGAACAGGACTTGGAACATCATTTGGAAAAAAAGGGTAATAGCATTTGTCAGAGCGCTTATATTCTCTGAGCCTGAAGAGGGTGCCGGACTTAAATAAACCCCGCGAGGTGCTATAACTGTCATGGACATGACCTCACACATGATGAATTTAAGAGGCTGTGCAGCAGCTGTCTCCCACCACACAATGGCTCCCCAAAGGAGACACCTAAAGGAGACCATTTCAACTTCAAATGCTGGCGGGGAACTGTCTCACGAAACTGGGGAAACATAAAAGCAATATCTGGCCATAATATGCAGACATGAGGAAAAAATATATGCGTAGGAAAATCCATGTGGATTCACTCTTTCGAATCCAAGTTCATTTTTTAGAGTCTCTCTGCAAACAACGCCGGCAAAACTTGGTTTCCCCACCACTAAGGTCTGCAGTCACATTGGATTAGACACAACAACCAGTCACCAGTGAGTCACCCAGGCCGCTCAAAGGAAGGGGAAATGAATTTTACAGTGTGTGCAACTTTTTCAGAAAGCGACAGATAATGCTCCCCTTTCCCACAACCCCTGAATAAATCCAGGAGCTCTTGCTGCCCAGGAGAAACAGCAAAAAAAAAAAAAAATGAAACAGGAAAGCGAAGCTCTGGCAATATTATATCTACAAGCACTATTTAATTGCCTAATGTTCTGCCTGTAAACAGAGAGAGCCTCAAAAGGCATAGAGTGAATCAGAGAGGGAACAGAATATACAAAAGGCCATCTCTTATGCGTCGTGCATCCTTTGTTTTGCTAGAAACCATGTACCATGAACCTGAGTCCAATTTAAAATGTACTCTTTGAAGGCTGACAGCAAAGCGTAGCATGTACTGTATGCACCCCCTCTAAATCACCAGACACATACACTCGGACACCACAGGAGGCCCCGCAGGTAGACGCACAGCTGGAAAAATACATACAACTAGAGATCCTGCCGGGAAGCTTAAATGAGAACTGGCTGCCCGTCCAGAACAGTGTTCCCGAGCTCCCTGTTCACTGGGCTGGGGGAGGGAGGTGAGCCAGCGCTGTAAAGTGACCCATATTCATAATGAATGAGCGCATCTGCGGGCTCTGTCAACAGCGGGAGCACGGCGGAGGGGAGACGAGGGAGAAGGAGAACCTGGACAACGGTAAAAGGGGGGAGAGAGAATCTAAGAGCACGAGCAGAGCAAACTAACGGGTCAGATGCCTTACACTATTAGTTTTGCTATCACCCACTCAGCGTTGTGCTCCCACTGAACAGCAAAGGCATACTGCTTTATCCTGCTGTGGTGTTCTCGCTGTGTGTTTGACATTGGACGGGGGAAGGCCTGAACTCTTTTCAAACGTAGTGAGCTAACAGTACGGTCAACATATGTCAGGCATGTTCCTCTGCCACACTTAGCACTTGTAAATCATGGGGTGCAAAGAGTGGGCGGAATGGCTGAAGACCAGTTCCCTCTCCCAAACTCTAGGAATAGTGTTAAATCAAACATGACACTATTTCAAGCTCCGTATTTTTTTTAGTAAATTACAGAGGAGGAACTTTCTTTGTTATTTTGTGCTGCACATTGCTCACAGAACGAGTTTGATCTCGCAAAGCATATGGAAAGGGAATCCAATAGATGTGGCAGAGAATTTACATTTAAATGAAGTCCAACACATATGAAACAGCACACCATGCCAGCAGAATCATGCTTCCTACTATCCTGAAGGAGGTTTCGTTCAGAATACTGACTGAATTGTCATTTTTACGTGCGGTCAATACACACACACTCCTATGGATACTAACAATGAGAAGACCAGTGAGAAGAACCATTCTATAAATGGCATGTGGAATAGGCTCTGATTGGATTATTTAGGACAACCCAGGAAATCTTCAGGCCTGTACATCATTTAAACCAATGCAGATGGCTAGTCCCATGCTTACCTTAATGTTGGAAAACCACAGGTCATTTTCGTGCAACGTCGCCACATAGATACAACAGGCAAGGCCAAGGCACACCCCAACAAGGGCCCCAAATGTGCCACAAAGTATTGTCCAGCCTGTCCAAACATCTGCAACAAAAACACACATATATTCAACATGAATAATGTGTCCAACTGAAGCTTCACATTCAAAGATTTCTGGAAATGGTCCATACTAGCAATGAATATCAGATGTCAAGACCTGTCAAAATGTCAAAAGTGTCAAACATGTAAGTTATTTGGCATGATGTTGTTGGAAATACATTTGCATGACATTGCTCTTGTAGCCAACAGACATCCTGATGAAAGGAATCCCACAATCTAATCACAGGCAAGTGTAATTCAATCAACAATCAACAACCAAGCCCATTTAACATTAGGCCTACACAGCATGATGCAGGATACCACAACAACACAGTTAGCTTGCAGCAGTCGTAAATACGCTAATTTCTGTACCCAGGATCTGTAAAGGCCTTCATGGCACTACTCACACTGGCAGTAGACAGAGAGCCCAACTAAATAACCAAAGCAAAAAACAACAACAACACCAACAACAAAAATCACCAACAGAGCGACTTAAGTGCCCAAAAAAACATCCCCATTAGCCTATGTGAGCATGTACTGTAACCGGGGTTATCAAGCAGGAAACTTAAACCTTAATAAATCTGTGTTTTGCTGAATTAGGCCAACGGAACCTCCAGAAGGCTCAACAATGGTGTCTGGCATCCCTGACCCCCCCACCCCCCATACACTCATGATAGGTTCTTTACCAACAAATACCGTCAAATTATATTTAGGGGAGAGATGCGATTATTGTTGTGTTGTTGAGAAGGATATCGGCATCTGAATGCACAAACTGGAAACAATAACAGTGGCAGATGAAATCTAACAGAAATAGAAATGTAGTTAGTATGCACTCTTTTCCTCTGTGTGCCCTCTCTGAACAGGAGTGAGGATTGGATTCCCATTTGAGAACAATACTGTGCAAAACAGAATAAAATGTGTGGTATGGTGGGGTTCAGATGTTAAGGTTTGATTGTGGAGATGACCTGACCTGGGCTGGTCCTATGAGGAGGTACTGCAGATGAATCTGGATTCAGGTGCTGAATGTCAGGGCCCGATTCCTTCCCTTTGCTGCCCTTCCTCTGCCTTAGGGCAGTCATGCTGGACTCACACACCAATCCTGCAAACATATGAATACATTAGCCTACTACAGCCACAATAGGACCTTGTACTTCATGACAGACGGTTCTTGTGCATATCTAGACTAGTTTTCTAGATCATTAGGAGAATTATTGAGCTTTGGCTTTGTGCTTCATGCAGCTAAAGGAGTATGCATGTAATAGCCTATGCATTACTGAATGATCACGATATGTGAATAGACTAAATGTTTAATGTGAGAAATCACAATGTAATTCGACAGATAATACACACGTTGCAATTTAGACATAGAGTTTTGATGAATGCAACTTTGTAGGCCTAGCTTACTCAATATTCCATTCCATCATTAAACAACATCAAAATGTCTACATCGAGCTCGCACATACAAGCACTGACTGACAATGGCATGTGGCTATAGTTTATCGTTCTCGCTTTAACATTAGATGCCTTAAAAGCTGTCAAATATGAGGTGCTGCCCAAAAGGATGAACGGGAAAAACAAGACAGCCAGCGCAAAGAAACAATGCGGTAAAGAAAAGACAAGACCCAAACAGAGCTTTCGAACCAACGTTATATCTTTTTCATTCATTGAAAGGCCTGTTTTGCAGCGGCGTTTCCTACTCACGCCGCTGAGGGGGATGTCAGCAAATCTCAGATCGCATCACTTGCTAATCTCGGTCTTCGGCGACGGACAGAAGCTGCGACGCACTGCGAGAATCGTCCAAGCATTCATATACTTTAACAGACAACGGGTAAAATGTTGGCTATATTTCTTCATTCATTTCGCTCCCTACCCTTTCAAACTGAACGTAGTTCCTTATCGGATGCCTTGAAGCCCCTCCCCTACTCTCCCACGAACAATCTTTAGGGGTGCTATGTGGTCCTGTCGAACGCAGTAGGTGCTCGCATCCAGCAATTCGGAGAATGAAAAAAAAAAGATGCTTAGGAAGAGAAAGCTTTGCGAAATGTCCAGACGTGCTCAGCGAATAACTGGCTGCCACATAGTATTGTAAACGTGCCACGTAATGATGTCGAAATGCTTGTCGACGCCGACGGTTCTCCAAATGTCAATATTATGCAGACGCATCGAGGACAGGATACTTTGTAGCATTTGAGTTGACCTAGCGGTTACTGTCTGCTGTCACATATAGCGGTTCCGGACTCCAACCTGTTACTGGAGCCAGGAGGAGGGGTGGGTAAATAAATAAGGTAACTCAGTACGGGACACCTATGTGCAACAGATAGGCTACTGACTCCACCAAATGGCTTAAACATATTGACACTCAGTGAAATAATAAAAAAAAAACTTATGAGAAATTGATGGTGGACTCATAAAGCATTGATAATGCCCCTCACCCCACAGCTATCAAATGTGTATGGCCTGACATGTTTACTCCTGTCATTGCCTACCGTTTCCATGGGGCTTCGATCCTGTTAGACTGTATCCAGTCAGTGCTCACTGAGGCCAAAATAAGCAAAGCAAAGCACAGTTCTCAGACACAGGCAGACAGAAAAATCACCAAGGCAGCTGACAAAAATGTGTTCGGTTTCTTCCCAGTGTACCACTGATTATTATGGTGGCAGAAGAAGGAGCACTGATTGTTGCAGCAGCAGCAGCAGCAGCAGCAGCAGCAGCAAGATCAGCAGCAGTGTTGGTAGCAAGAAAAACAGAAGTCCCACAAATCTCACGTTACTATCTCAGGAGGAACAAACCTCGAGTGGTTCAGCAGGCAAGTAAAATACGTTTTAGAAAATTTGAATTAGCAAGAAACAGACGACAGCATTGTAAAAATGAAGCTCCATTACTTATGTTGGGCCTGTATGTGCTATAAAGCTAATATTGGTAACCAATATACAATACAGAATATAGAATATAGGCTAATAGAGTTTTTTTTTTGTCACTGGGCAGCAGCTGTAGGCCTACAACTAAAATGTTCAGCATCTCTCCGCAGTGGCACAACGAACAAATCACAGTTCCACTATATAAAAAACAAAAAGGCACATACAGGAGCATTACTTACTTACATTACTAAGATCAATAAATAGGCCTAAAATAAAAAGGTGACAATGTTCAATAAGTCAGATATTCCACATTTGCATTGCAGAAAAGTGGCTATTGCACCATTCATTTTGTTGTTTGTTTAGTTCTTATATGACACAGACTGTACATGGATAAAACTGTTCATAAGACTGGAGGTGTAGGCTTACATGGACCTGTATAGTTTCCCAATGGTCAGCAGAGTGAAAAAGTGGTTGGCTGGGTAAAGGAAGAATCCTTTGATGTTTGTGGCCTGACACAGACATCAAGTCCTGTAAATAGTATTTTTTTTTTTTTTTTTCACAGTGTCAATATGTTTAAGCCGTCTGGTGGAGTCAGTAGCATATCTGTTGCATATACAGGGCATATGCCCTGTGCCATTTTAATTACGCTATAGTGCCTTCCTGTCAGCCACAGTGCAGCTAGCGCCATTTATTGATATTGGTATAGCCTATTCACTATTATCAGTACATTAATCTACAGTATTTTACCAAATACCTGGTTTTCTCTCACAGAATCAATCTTGGAGCCAGGACATTTGAAAGGTGAGAACATTACAATGGTTCCTCAGTTGACAATGTTGGCGTAACATGTCCATAATACACTCTGTCCCTCTCATTAACTCACTCTTTAAATGCGTGGATAACAGCAGATTAAGTAAAACATCATATTTTATACCATGTGCAAAAGAGATACAGCATGTCTACTCCCTTATGGCTCATGGTTACGTTATGTTATTGTTATGGAACTAACCTGGCAGACATTGATGAGGACATGTGCAAGGAACACACAGTGTGTCCCACAAAGCCAAAGGCAAAAGCCAAGTACAAAACCTCCCACCAGCTGATTAAAGAGAAGCTGGGAAGAATAAAGGCACAGATGGAGAAGACCTCTACAGACCACTTGCACCGATGCCCAGAGAGGTGAGACAGTCTGCTCACATTTCCCTCCTACAACTAAAGCAACATTACATCTCATCTGGGAATGTGGGTGAAGAGAGTAAACTGACGGGGCATTAAACATGCACCATGAACTTGCTCATGTTATCACAACTATGCTTGAAAGAGACAGTCACCCTGATTCAGTATGCAGCACACTTTGTGTTTGTTTCTCGGTTGCTTAGAAATGGTAAACTTGTGCTAGTGGCGAGGCCCCCCCCCTCACCTCCACAGCTCACACAGAGCCAGACAGTGAGACGTGCATATGCACAAACTCATAGACAAACTGCCATGAGGCATGCCTGAAATAGTTCCTGTTGTGTTCCTTTAAATCTGTTCGTGCTCCACTTGAAGCCACCCCCTGATATGAGGTACAAAAACAAGCTGTGTGAATGTGTTGCGCAGGAAGCCATATCATCCCTTTGTCTGGAGCAGCTTGAGCCCTTACAGAGACACACATGAGATCGACTATCTCATTGCCATGGTGAGAGACTAATTTTCCCTCACACAGTTTGAGCTTCCATTTCACCAAATCATCATAAGCCTCCATATATGATTTTACCACTTTATTATTGGACGGGATTGCTGTATAAATAATGGATAATATAGCCTAATACACATTTGGAATATAACAAAATGTGTATTCTCTTTTGCAGAGTTCATCAAATGATCTACAGGCTGAGCAGGGAGATGCCTCCCCAATGACTCAAAAGTCTTAGCACAGATGTGCTAGACACAAAGACATGCTGTCTCCATGGTCATGATGCAATACAAAGCTATGTCTCTCTAGATACAGACTTTCTATGATAGGGATGCTCACACACCTGTTAACAATCATCTTGAGACCATTTTATTTGAAGCGCAAGAATGAAAATGATGATTAAACACCAATATAAAAGGGTTCCTTCCTCATATCATATTAGATGTGTCGTTAAATAAAATTATAATGACGAAATAAACCAAAACCCAGACACTTGATCAATAACAGCTCTTGATTATCAAAGATCACACACATGAGAGAACAAACAACAACAGCTGATTGATGTATAATTCACCGTGTCCTTCTGGTAAATCCCAGTCATTCAAAGATTCAGCTACGTGTCTGACTGTCACTGCTGAAAATAAAATCCAAATCAGCTAGGGCACATCCTTTCATACTCAGAGGGGTCCTGTCATTGAACACCCGCTTGCATTCCTTTTAGATATTAGCTGCAACAAAGGAGGACAATCTCTGGGCATCCAGATATGGTAAGCAAAAAATATATATATATAAAAACAGAAAGAAATGGCAGCAGCTGACATGAAAGGGCTGAAGATTATCAAAGAGATTTAAGAAAATAAATTGGCAGGCCGCTCATTGGAGTGGAGGATTATGGGGGAAGAAAAGCGTAAATGTTTAATGCCTCCTCATTCCTCTCCTTCATGGAAGGCACTTGTTTGTCTGGGTTTACTTCTTGATCAGCACAAAGCAAAAAGTAGGTTGCTACCCTTCTGCTTGCATTTCGCCACTCGTGTCATCTGCTGCAGGAGACCAAGAAGACTTCAAGTGGAGAAGGCCATGGCCTATTAAAGCTAAGCCCTATCTGTCCCCAAAGACTCCAAAAGGAATTCTTAAGCTCAGGATATAAAATTCTTTGTATTTCTCTGCCTTTAACTTACTAGAGCACAACATAGGGTTTTCTCAAAAATAGGAAAAGATTGGGAATTAGCTGGTACACAAGCACAGAGGCCTAAAAGCCACTTGAACTAAGTGTGCTGCTTCTCTTTCTTAAGTGATTTTCTCTCTTTCTCTCTGCCCTGCTTCCCCTCACAGTGTCTCACTTGATCTCTTCTCTCAGGGGGCCTATAAAAATGTGATCGTGTAAACGCGAGTATTGGTGAAATGGTGCAGCTTTGTGGCACTTTGTGACACAGTGAGGAGTTTCTAGTGAAATGAAGGGATTAAGAGGTAGAATTACTTATTCTCAAGGAGAGGGATCCATTCTGTGCTTATCGCTGCACTGCCAGCCGGGGGTTACACTATTTTACAGTGAGTTAAACCCACATTAAAAAGTAGGGGATCTTTCTCACATCCCTTTATTGATTTAAATACATTTCATACATCACCTCCTTTCTAATCTCAATTTTAATGACTCACTGTACAATGTGGGGAGGCAGTGAGATAGCATTTGATTTAGGCTGAAATAACTGCTGTTTATGTAGCCAGATATTCCATTCACTGTCCGATTCACCACCATCCTGCAATTTGTGAAGCTGACCTGTTATATGACTTCTCTGACTGTTAAACGGGGTGAAAAAAGATGATCACCGAACTGAAATGGACTATTCTATTTCAGCAAAGCAGTTAACTTGATGAAGTGTTTATTGGTAAGATACATAATGGACCTAAAAAAAGGATATATCCAAAAGAGCTATGGGGTTTTTAATTCAAGTACATTTCAGTCGAGGCAAAACCCTATATGTGTGCTGGGAAAGAAGACTCATTTGGAGATTAAAGAAGCATTATGGAGTTGTGGTCTAGCACTAGTGGGCTACCTAGGCTACCTGAAAAGCATGCAAGAACCTGGCAAACACTCGTAAAAAGCACAGTTGGCACTGATGAAAGATTTTTAACACAGTAACTGGCACTGAAATGTTGTGCTGCGAAAGCTTTTTTTTGTATTTTCACGTGGTGTTCTTACCCAAATCACAGAACTACATATGCATATGCCATAGCTTTGATGGTTTGTGGGAACAACATGTGTGTTTACTTGTCTTTGCCATGACTGCATTAAAATAAATGTTAAGATTATACCAAAAGCAGTCTCTAATTAAAATGCCCCAGTAAGTGTCACATTGTTGCAGAGATGCTTCAAAACCATAAAACACCAAGTAGGGGTAGATCATGTTTAGTAACGACTTTACTCATGGTTAGAACAGGATGTTAACTACTTATCCAAAGGGGCAGAAATTAATTTTGAAAAGACAACGTTTGATTGATTGATTTGGCACGTCATTTTGTTTTAGTTTTGTTGCCAGACAGCCAAGCCACATAATAAAGATATGCTTCATGACTGAGAAAGAATACTTCTTCTGAGGCAAGATACAATACATCGATTCACACAGCGGTGCCCCGCTCTCTCTCTCTCTCTGCCGTGTGAATGTGCAATTGTTTGAAGGAAGAAAACAAACTACCTGATGCTAAAAGAAAGAAATTCATTAAAGAAAGCATGATACTCTTCCTAGCCAATCAAGGGACTTAAAAACCAACATAATCAATATATCTCTGTACTCATTAATTGCAGAACAGCATAGTAGGTCTTATCTTAACCTTTATTACCAAAAATACATTGGCAAAATCATAACATAATACATTGACTGAGCTGAACTTGAACATTAACATAACGCCAGAATTGGCTGTAGTTGATGAGAACATTTGAATCCTGTAGGAGAGAAGACTTGAGCCATGTTGATAGTCACCCTGAGCTCAGAAATCATTCCCTCCTTTGGCACCAAAACATGCAGCTCATTGTGCTAAATTAAGTTACTAAAACTAGTCATTCCCTCATATACGATGCAATGAAGAGAAAACCACCCCTTGATACTTTGGCTTAAAAAAAAAAAAATCTGAAGTTGGCTATTCTTGTATTTTTCCCTGTAGTGTTTTAACAAGGCATTTAGAAAAATAGATATTCTTTACAAAAGCATGTCAGTTTTCAATTCTACAGTATACATCTTACATGTTGGATGCCAGACCAGTACAGTACCATAGCTTGCGATGCTTCCCACACTGAGAGAAGACAACAGTGAAACGAGAACTCAATTCAGGGTTACCATGATGCCACAAGGGTCTCCATGGTACCCATGACTTACAGCCTTACATGTAGCTTAACACTGCCATGTATCATCTCTGTGATTCAGGTTCAAAATGGAAGGCACACAAGTGGGATCCCTTCAGAACACTCATCATTTCTTGAAATGGCATCAGGATCCTTCTTATTCGTTAACATCCCAGGCCGATATGAATAAGGGACATTTTCCAGGCGAACCTGCCCACAAATGTTTCGTCAATGTTCAATGTACAAAGTTCAAATTTGTAAGAATGCATTCAGTCACTGTTGTTTTTGATTTAGCATCCGTGGACAGGAAGTGCGAAGGCTTGATGGAGGCTTGAGGTTTCACAGTCCATGTGAGGAGTCATGGTCCCCACGTAAACAGATTCAGGAGAATGGGGAGCGAACACCAACCTTGTTGCTTAAAAAAGAAGATAAAAAAGCCATATACAACTGGCTAAGTCAAACAAAAACTTTTGCCCTTTGATCCTTTTTTTTTTCCTTTCAACTTTCAGAGGTTCAGAGGAATGAGGGAGACTTGGTGTGCTGAATGCTTAATGTATGGAACACTTGGGTAGCTCAATCAATACAGTCAATGCCAGTCGCTTTCCTAACTTGAAAGAAGGCTTGCACATCAAGACTCTTTATAGTGGTCGTGCATGTTACAACACAAGAAGAAACCTGGGGGGTGTGGGGGTGTAGGGGGTAACATGTAAGGAATTCACCTGCCCCTGTCCAAGCACTTCCGTCATGCCAAGCAGGATGCTAGGCCTGGATTAACATGCAAGCCATAGTAGCACATTGCCACATCATTTTGAATTGTAAATGAAGCCAAGACAATCATCATCTGGTATGTTAATGACTTTTTTTACCCTCTTCCCCTCGACACAGCAAAGATAACGATTTCATTTCTTTGATACACTTTTGCTATACAAATCCTTTCCAAAAAAAAAAAGAAGAAACCCCATGAATTATGGATTTTCATTTTAGCCCCATGATTTTGCATAGCTTTCTGTTGACACGAGCAGCAGAAGGCGAATGCAAATGATTCTGTGAGAAATATTCTGCATACAGAATAACGTCTCCTCGCTCACAGAGTGAGATACTGAGGTCAGGGGCCTTCAGGGCAGACAATCTGGGAGTGGAGGTAGAGATGGGCTGAACGGCTCGGTTGGTCTGAGCGGAGTCTACCATGACCATACAGGAGAAATCACAGGCAGGTGAACGCCAAGCGCAAATGGGAAATTGGACCAGTGTGAGAATGAGCTCCTCATTTAGGCTAACTGTTGAATAAAATAACTACAAACGCACTGAGGTTTGACCCTGTCGGTTTGGTTCTACATTACATACTTAAACTTCTCACTCTACAGACTATAATTCCTAAGACAAATCTCTTTCAAAACTTGGAAATTCAATAATAATAATAATAATAATAATAATAATCATGGAAATCTCAGAGTTATCGAAAAACAATGACACATTATCTTATAATAAATACTAGTAGCAATTGTACTACCAGATAAATTACAGTTCTCTGGTGATGTAGCATACTGTTGACAAACGACCAAGGAGACAATCTAAGAGTGGCGTCTTAAAAGACAGCAACGGCAGATGGCAATGGACTACATAGCATTTTACTGGCGCGACTGAGGTGGAGAACACATTCCTCAAACTGACCTTCAACTCAGGGACAGTCTTCACAGAGGGCTAACGTTTAAGAGCACCAAACAAAGAGCAACCCTCAACCCTTCATAAAGGCGAAGATGTTCCTTGAGTATGTTTATGTGGGTGCTTGTGTGTGTACACAGCACCTGTGTGTGCTTCTTGTGTGCGCGTATGAATGTGTGTGTGTGTGTACATATTTCTGTAAAAGCACACAAGTGCATGCCAATAGACATAACGGAAATAAATGCGGGAATATAAATAAAGTGGATAAATATCAATGCAAGTAAAACTGATTAAAGAAACCGTAACCCAAGCATCTACTCTACTCCTGTGACATGGCTAGCAAGGCCAGTACAACCTAAACCATGTCCGCATAAATACCATTACAGTGAACTAGAGAAGCTGCCTTTTGTTTGTTGCAATACAAACCTTTTCTAAGCAAAGCTGCTCATTTATGCTGAGTCTAGATGTGAGGTATGAAAGGCCTTATATTAAATCCCTACTTCAGCTATTGTACAACAATGTTTTAGCCTACGCTTGTAAACACTACAAGGCTATCTGAGGCTTCTTTTTGTTTCCGCCAAGACCCTTTCTTGAGTTCATGCAAAGGGGGAGGTAGAGGCCATCTTCTGAACAGGAAAGGCAATGGTGAGGAGAAATTGATGGGGGAACTGGGAGGCCATTTTGGGGGAAAACAACACAACCCATTTCCTAAGCTAGCATGTTGATCGCCTGATATGTATGCATGAGTGTGTGTCTCTGTGTGTGAGTAAAGTGCACTGGCTCAGTGTGAAGCATTTACTGGCTCTCCAGTGTGTGGGGATAGAGACGGACAAACAGAGAGACAGATAAACAAGTGAGGGGAGCGAGAGAGAGGGAGAGAGAGAGAGAGAGAGAGAGAGAAAGGTGAGGCACAGAGGCAGTGCGCTCTCTCACGGCTCCACACTGCCCTCTGCTGGCAGCGACGGGGATTGCTGCTGCTGCTGCTGCTGCTGCTGCTGCTGCTGCTCCTTGTTGAGGATGATGCTGATGATGTCTCCCTCGTGCTCCTTCATGTGCTCCAGCAGCTGCTCCTTGCTGGTGGACTCGAAGCCGCAGATGCAGCAGCAGAAGAGCAGCATGCAGTACTCCAGGCCCGCACGCTCCTTGGCGGCTGGTGGCAGCAAGCTGCCGATGCCGATGCCCGCGCCTCCCTCCGGCCTCTCCCAGGCGCACGTGCCCACGGCGCCCTCCCCGGGAGCGGCCGGCCTCGCTGGTCCGCTGGGAACCGCCGGGAGGCTCTCCTGCCTGCTCAGCAGGACCACGGGGGCGTCGGCCTTGGGCTCTGCCACCGCGGGCGCCTTCTGGCTGGCAGTGGGAGAACTACTCGAGGAAGGGAGAGCGAGAGGGAGAGGGAGAGGGAAGGTAAGAGCAGAGGAAGGAAAGGGACAGTACTCACAAAATACATTCAGCAGCACAAACAAATAACACTGGCAGGATTTATACATCCCATGGCATCCTGAAGGACTGCCCATGGAGCCACTGGTGGAGAGGGCTAATGGTGGCAGTACAGTAATTTCCCGCATATAAGCCGCATTGTGTATAAGCTGCAGGACAGTGTTTAGTGCAAGTTAAAATAAACAAAACCATATTAACACTATATTAACTGCCCCCCTGTAATAACCTCATAGCTGAAGAAATTTAGCAAAATCAATGTATAAGCCGCGGCTAATAGTCGGGAAATGACGGTACTGGTCTTGCAAAGGGAGCACTCACCGGCCACTCTGGGAGATGGCTTCATTAATGGCCTTGTTCACTTGCTCGTAGTTGTAGTTCTGATCCCCGGCGTGCTTCCACATGTGCGACTTCAAGGACGGAGGGTGGCTGCACACGTAGCCACAGAGGGAGCACCTGTGTCCACACACACACACGGGCAGGTGAGGAGGAGGAGGAGGAGGAGGAGGAGGAAGAGCCCCGGGGGACACACAACATCCTCAGTCATCAAGAGTTACATCCCCTCACACCACATCACTATGCAGCTCAAGAGCCGTGGGCATACATTCACTGCCTCTTTATTACCCTCGTGGCTTCATTAGAATTTTATTAAATCGGTTGATTTACCCTTCAACCAGCGCCCTTGAGATATTCTCCCATGCAACGTACAACACACATGTAGGCTCATACATGCAAACTATAGACATGTCATGGGTAGGGTCACAAAATTCTGGGAATTGGGAAGCGGGAAACTTTCAATGGGAACTAATGGGGAATATACAGCAATAAACTGGATATTTTTAATATAGCAAGTTAGTCTATAATAAGGATTTTGTTGAATGTTAAAGCAACCTGACTTAATGCAATTCAGTCGAATTCTACCCTGCACATATGTCAATCACATGCACACAGCAATCAGCATAGGCCTAATTCAAATGGGAGTATGTAGATAGATAGATAGATAGATAGATAGATAGATACTTTATTGATCCCCATGTCATTTGGCATAAGCTCTAAAGGGAAGGTTAATAACTATATGGTCATATTACTGGTCTGATTTAGCTTGACACTATAAATAATCATGATCTAGAGGTTTGGGGTGATTAGTTGTGTCATTATTTTTTAGCATTATTTTATTCATTTTACTATGTCCTGGGATTCTGACTGGACAGAGCAATAGTCAGTCAATGTTCCAACCAATTGGATTTTGTTGTTGAATTGCGTTGTGGTGTACCTTGGGCAGTTCAGTGGTTTTGGTATTGATAGCATAGCACACTAGTAAACCATAGGTAGAAAATGGGATTCCTGCTTGCATGCTAGCTAGCTTTGTATGCTAAACTAGGCGAGAATACTAGAACCTAAGGCTAGAGGATATTTACAGTGTACTCCTGACTAGAACCCAAGGATAGAGGATATGTACGGTGTGATCCTGACAAGAACCCAAGGATGGAGGATATGTACGATGTGATCCTGACTAGAACGCAAGGATGGAGGATATGTACGATGTGATCCTGACAAGAACCCAAGGCTAGAGGATATTTACAGTGTACTCCTGACTAGAACCCAAGGCTAGAGGATATGTACGATGTGATCCTGACTAGAACCCAAGGCTAGAGGATATGTACGGTGTGTTCCTGACTAGAACCCAAGGATGGAGGATATGTACGATGTGATCCTGACTAGAACCCAAGGATGGAGGATATGTACGATGTGATCCTGACTAGAACCCAAGGCTAGAGGATATGCACGGTGTGTTCCTGACTAGAACCCAAGGCTAGAGGATATGTAGTGTGTTCCTGACTAGAACCCAAGGCTAGAGGATATGTACGGTGTACTCATAACTAGAACCCAAGGCTAGAGGATATGCACGGTGTGATCCTGACTAGAACCCAAGGCTAGAGGATATGCACGTGTGTTCCTGACTAGAACCCAAGACTAGAGGATATGCACGGTGTACTCATGACTAGAACGCAAGGCTAGAGGATATGTATGGTGTACTCATAACTAGAACCCAAGGCTAGAGGATATGCACGGTGTGATCCTGACTAGAACCCAAGGCTAGAGGATATGTACGGTGTACTCATAACTAGAACCCAAGGCTAGAGGATATGCACGGTGTGATCCTGACTAGAACCCAAGGCTAGAGGATATGCACGGTGTGATCCTGACTAGAACCCAAGGCTAGAGGATATGCATGGTGTGATCTTGACTAGAACCCAAGACTAGAGGATATGCACGGTGTACTCATGACTAGAACGCAAGACTAGAGGATATGTACAGTGTACTCATGACTAGAACCCAAGACTAGAGGATATGCACGGTGTACTCATGACTAGAACGCAAGACTAGAGGATATGTACAGTGTACTCATGACTAGAACCCAAGACTAGAAGATATGTACAGTGTACTCATGACTAGAACCCAAGACTAGAGGATATGCACGGTGTACTCATGACTAGAACCCAAGACTAGAGGATATGTACGGTGTGATCCTGACTAGAACCCAAGACTAGAGGATATGCACGGTGTACTCATGACTAGAACCCAAGACTAGAGGATATGTACGGTGTGATCCTGACTAGAACCCAAGACTAGAGGATATGCACGGTGTACTCATGACTAGAACCCAAGGATGGAGGATATGTACGGTGTGATCCTGACCTGTATTGTTCCAGGAGCTGGACCGCCTGGTGCTCCAAAGGGTGCCTCTTCATGTGGCTCTTCAGGCTGTTCATGTTGGTGGTGGCAAAGTCACAGCTGCAGCACCTGCATAAGGGCAGAGAGGCACACACACACACACACACACACATCAACCAAAAACAGTCAGTCAGGAAAAGAAAATATAGTGCTCTAACACACACAAACACTTATACACACACACACACAGACAGTAAAAAACTAAACTATGACAAGAGTAAAGCGTCTGCAAAATAGTACAACTATATAAGTATTAGCAACACTATGAGCTGCGGCTACGGCTCAGTAACTACCCAGGGACTCCCTCAGGCTCGCGGCGGGGCCGTTCCACTGGGCCGAGGCTTTTTGTTTGTTTGCTCCAATTTGAGCGCACATCTCTGATCCGCGCGGAGCGCCCCCCCCCCCCCCCCCCCTACCACCCCACCCCCCCCCGGGCCCATTTGTTGTGTTCCGTGTGGGGAGCGCGGGCTGTTTGGAGCGCGCTAACCAAAATCGTCAGAAACGCACAACAACCTTAGCGCGGCTCAAACGGATAATGTGGCTTAGTTAAGCATCTCCACTTTGATGTGTGCGATGCCAAGCAGAGCGGAACAGTCAGCCAGGCTACATCTCTTCTGCTTAAAGGGCCCCCAGGAGGCGGAAGGAAAACCAACGGATGAAGGGTGTGTGGATGCCGGCTGTGTGTGTGTGTGTGTGTGTGTGTGTGTGTGTGTCTGAGTAAATGTGGTCTGGAGGGAAGGAACATGATCCACAACTTGGACATCTGACGCCCTCAACTCAAACTGAGATCTGTTTACACTGAGAAGAAACCACAGCTGCTGGAGCGAGCGGCCTCTGTCCCTGACTTCTGCTGCCCTCTAGAGGCCAATGTGGTTATGACACACACAAGAATGCAGCCTTGGAATGTACACGCTCATCACCTTTAAGAGTTTGGCCATAAACACTGAATACGTCGCAAGCTTCCAACTATGCTGGTGGATCCAGTATCACTGATTGCTATGGGAGCCGTTCAGCGTTGGACTACCCACACGAACATTAAACACAAAACAGATGCAAATGAACAAAGCGGCGAGGGGTGGGGGGGGGGGGGTTATGGCGTACCTGTAGGGCTTATCGGAGTTGTGGATCCTGCGGTGGTTCCTGACGCCCACATAGGTGGAGCTGGTGTAGTCACACACATCGCACTTGTACACCCTCTGGGTGCTGCTGACTGGATCTGGCACTGGAGACGGCACAGGACACAACTCTCTTTTCACAACTACACATGGAACTGAAACATTATGCTTAGCTTGGAAAGATAGGGCAAGACATCTCTCATACACAGACACACAGACACACAGACACAGACACAGACACAGACACAGACACAGACACAGACACAGACACAGACACAGACACAGACACACACACACACACACACACACACACACACACACACACACACACACACACACACACACACACACACACACACACACACACACACACACACACAGACACACACACACTTTATGTTTTCTGTACTATTGTAACAATAAGACAGACTGGTATGCATCCTTTGAAGAATACGAATACCAGATCATCCATGCATCAGAAAGCACATAAGAGAGCCAACTGCTCTGCATGGTCAGTGTACACTTCCTAGAGCCTGCCTAAAGGCCACAGGAGGGTGTCCTGAAATGAGGCCACAGCGCAGTGACCCTTAAAGTGCAGGTCATGTGCTCGTTGCCCTTCTGCAGATCCCGCTGCCCTCCCTGTTCTCACCTTCTTCTGTCGTCCTGTCCGGCTCCTCGAGCGTGATCGCCGTGGTTTCCGCGAGGGGCGTCAGCGTTGCCGTGGCGTCGCCCACCCCGTGCTGGTCTCGCTCGTGACTCCTCAGCTGACTCTGAGCGGGAGATATTAATATGGCCGGTCAGGCATCAGCTGGCCACGGAAGATGGGCCATTTATAAATACATCCGGCACACACCCAGGCAGGCCACAGGAGGGAGGGTGGGTGTGTGTGTGTGTGTGTGTGTGTGTGTGGGGAGGGGGGGGGTGTTAATGGGTGTCCCTTTTCCGCAATTAGAAACCGTACACTGACAGTAGGCCAGTGAGGAGCTTCGCTGAGCCAGAGAGTGAATGTCCTGTGAGGAGACTACTGTAGGTCTGTCTCTGCAGCACGCAGCCAACACACTGTCCAGAGAGTGAATGGCCTGTGAGGAGACTAGGTCTGTCTCTGCAGCACGCAGCCAACACACTGTCCAGAGAGTGAATGGCCTGTGAGGAGACTACTGTAGGTCTGTCTCTGCAGCACGCAGCCAACACACTGTCCAGAGAGTGAATGGCCTGTGAGGAGACTAGGTCTGTCTCTGCAGCAAGCACCCACCACACTGTCCAGAGAGTGAATGGCCTGTGAGGAGACTAGGTCTGTCTCTGCAGCAAGCACCCACCACACTGTCCAGAGAGTGAATGGCCTGTGAGGAGACTACTGTAGGTCTGTCTCTGCAGCACGCAGCCAACACACTGTCCAGAGAGTGAATGGCCTGTGAGGAGACTAGGTCTGTCTCTGCAGCACGCAGCCAACACACTGTCCAGAGAGTGAATGGCCTGTGAGGAGACCAGGTCTGTCTCTGCAGCAAGCACCCACCACACTGTCCAGAGAGTGAATGGCCTGTGAGGAGACTAGGTCTGTCTCTGCAGCACACAGCCAACACACTGTCCAGCCTCCGGCAGCAGCTAGTAGCTGTGCTAATCAATAACCCGACTCTCTCTACATCAGCAGGGAGCAGGAGAAACCAGCAACCCCCCCCCCCCCCCCTTTACTGCCCTGCTCTTATCTTTACAGGCACATCTGGGCATGACCCAACACAAACGCTAGGCTTGGCAAGCGATGGCGAATGATTTTATTGAGCTTGCTCAACTCTGGTGCCGCGGGCGAGAGAGTGGCGGGAGCGGTGGGGGCACTGGGCGCAGGGGCATTAGCTCACTGCTCAGGTATTCCAGTCACAACTTTCCATTCTCCTCGGAGAGAGAATGGTTCGGCTCGACCTCGCGTGCATGCCAACTGGGTGGTCATCCATGACCTGGCCATAGCAACCAGCAAATATTATGAGGGGAAGTTTTACTCTTGTGGCAATTAAAACAAAATGTGAACTTTATGAACAAGAAACATGCGGAATTTAAATCAAACAAGTAACCAAACAGTTATTTCCAATACAGCTTTGAGGTACCTGCTCACGTGTGTGTGTGTGTGTGTGTGTGTGTGTGTGTGTGTGTGTGTGTGTGTGTGTGTGTGTGTGTGTGTGTGTGTGTGCTCACCTTGTAGTAGAAGGCCTTGCTGCACTGCTTGCAGGCGTAGGTCCTGGTCTTGCAGTGGTGGATGGTGTGTGTGTGTGTGTGTGTGTGTGTGTGTGTGTGTGTGTGTGTGTGTGTGTGTGTGTGTGTGTGTGTGTGTGTGTGTGTGTGTGTGTGTGTGTGTGTGTGCTCACCTTGTAGTAGAAGGCCTTGCTGCACTGCTTGCAGGCGTAGGTCCTGGTCTTGCAGTGGTGGATGGTGTGTGTGTGTGTGTGTGTGTGTGTGTGTGTGTGTGTGTGTGTGTGTGTGTGTGTGCTCACCTTGTAGTAGAAGGCCTTGCTGCACTGCTTGCAGGCGTAGGTCCTAGTCTTGCAGTGGTGGATGGTGTGGCTCTCCAGGTCCTTGCTGTCGCGGGCCACGTGCTCACAGATGGGGCACTGGTAGGGCTGCTTGTGGCGGTGCACCCGCAGGTGCTGCTTCAGGTAGCCCTTGTTGTCGCTGCTGTAGCGGCACAGACGGCACCGGTACGGGCGCTCGCTGCCCGCCACAAACTCCACCAGGCCCCCCTCGGCCAGCAGGGCCGGGTCCCCCGCGGTGGTGGCGCTGCCTACTGTGCCCGTACCCGTGCTGCCCGCCCCGGACGCGGTCCCCGAGGGCTGGCTCTGGGCGTTGTCCTGCAGCTCTTTGAGGATGTCCTCGTCCGAGGCGTTCTGGTCGGAGCGCTCGCGGAGCCGCTCGATGACGGTCAGCAGGGACATGCTGATGCCCGCAGCCTTGGTGGGCCCCCCCCCCTCGGCCAGGCCGTCCTCTCTGGGCTGCTCCAGCAGCGAGTCGGGGACGTCCCCCCCCAGGGCCAGCTGCACCGCGGGGCCGGTCTTGTGCTGGTGATTGGCGAGCGCGGGCGTCTCTGCCGGACGCTGGCCCGTGTCGTCGGGACTCGGAGGGCGCGGGGCGGCGGCGGCCGTGACCTTTAACCCCGGCCGGCTCATCTGCGGGGCGCGCGTTGGCATGGCGACCAGCACCTCGGCCGCCAGCGAGTGCAGGCGCAGAGACTCCGAGTGGGTCCTCCTGCGGGCCGGGGGCACGTTCTCGTCTCGGGACAGCTCCGCCGCACAGCTGCTCTCCTCCTCTTCCTCCTCCTCCTCCTCGTCCTCCTCCTCCTGCGCCTCCTTCACCTCCATCACCACCTCCTCCGGCTCCTGGTAGAAGACGGCGTGGGGCTGGCCGTCCAACTCCAGCTGCACCTCCTCGGCCGCCAGCAGGTTCTTGTCCCCGCCCACCTCGGGGCTGAGGAGGAGGGGCTTGCTGGTGACGGGCGCCTCGGCGCAGGGCAGCCTCTCCACGATGACGTTGACGTGTCCGGCGCTGTTGCCGCGGCAGCTGATGATCTTCTGCGCCGAGCTCAGGAGGCTGTCCGTCGCCGCGGCAACGCTACTGCCCGCCTGCCGTCCGTCCGGCTCCAGCTCCACCTCGGCCGCCGGCTCCGTCTCCGTGGCCACCTGCACCTCCAGCACCGACCCCTCGCCCGCGTCGTGCCCTTTGGAGGAGAACGCCTGCTGGTCCAGCAGACTCTGCTTGACCTCCTCTCCGTCCCCACAGAGGGCTTCCGCTGAGCCGCACAGTTCAATCTGCAGGCCGGGCGCTGAGTGCAGGGCCTGGGGCTTCTCTCCTACTGCGGCCAGGAGCACGATGGCGGCCTCCTCCTCCTCGTCCTCCTCCTCCTCCTCCTCCTCCTCCTGGAGGTGAGGAAGGGCGGCGCCGTAACTGGGCGCCGGGGTCGCGGTGGCGTCCCGGCGTCCCGGCTGCTCGGCCTCGTCCTGGAAGATGGGGTAGGAGCAGTCCACCAGGCCGGCGTGCTTCCAGGCGTGCGTCTTGAGCATGCGCTGCTGCACGCACGTGTAGCTGCAGATCAGGCAGCGGTACGTGCCGCTCTCGTAGCTGTACCACTTCCTCCCGGCCTCGCCAGCGCACGACGCCGAGACCTCCTCCGCGGACCTTCCGGAAGGCTCCGTCCCTCCCGCGGGCCTGATGGCGGTGGCGGTGGCGACGGCGACGGCGGCGGCGGCTTGCTCGGCGTGCTCCAGGTGCTGGCGTACGTGGGCCTCCAGCTGGTCCTGGCGTCTGGAGGTGAAGCGGCACTCGGAGCACATGAGCAGCAGCTCGCTGTGCTGCTCGTTGTGTTGCCGCAGGTGCTCACGCAGCACCCCCAGCGTGGGGGACAGGAAGCGGCACAGGCTGCACTGGTAGCACGTCACCGTCCGGCCCACCGCCGCCTCCGACCCGGACGCCTGGCCCGCCTCCGCACCTCCTTCAGCCTCCGCCGACGACGCCGACGCCGACGCCGCTTCCTCCTCCTGGCGCAGCCTCTTGCAGGGCGACGGCCGCTCGGGGCTGGGCTGCCTCTGGCTGGAGGGGCTGGCGGGTGGGGAGACGCAGCGGGCCAGAGGCAACCTCTTCCTGCCTCCTGGGATCCAGCGCCGCGGCCGCTTCTCCACGATCTTGCTGAGCTTCTCGATCACCTGGATCAGAGAGTCGGCCGCTTGCCGATGGTGGTGGTGGTGCTGCTGCTGCTGCTCTGGCTGCTGGCTCGCCTGCTCATCCTCACCCCCCTGGAGGCACGAGGCCATAGAGGCTGCCATCCGGTCGGGGATGAAGACTGTGTCCTGCTGGCTCCTGGTGTGGGGGATGAGGACTGCCACACCACTGCTGTCCTCCATACCTGCAGGTCAGGTACACAAGAGAACAAAACTCTTAGCCTACTGTACATCCTACCTGACGGAGCCTAACTCAACAATAACAATGCAATAAATAACATACAATACAGACCAGCTCAAAAAGCTGCCAATGATGCAACAGCTCAGTTAATTGGATGCAATCATTACTTTCTCATATCATTTTTTTAATTATTAATAATAATCAGAATCTGTCTTCATATGGCAGCTGCCCCGGTCTCATATGGCGAGGGCTAGGCCTACTTTGTCAACCTCCTTTAGCAGATAACGCCAAACCTCCATCAGGATTTAATAAAACAACACTTAAAAGGGGAAAACCCCCAGCAATTTTAGCTATTCAACTGCACATAATTTGCACAGAATAAATAGTTCGTTGTCCTGGTCAGAATAACTCCCCTACTTTTTAGCCCAAATACTTGTCACAGTTAGAACAAGTAGGCTATCTGCTGTGGGAAAAGGTCGGATATATCAGGAACATGAGTCATAATCAGTGAAAAGCTGTGGTTTCACATTATCCATGTTCTCTAACCACAAATCACTGTTCCTTATTTCCTCAGACTTCTGCTTTCAAGGGATTTCTCTAGGACATTTTTACGAGCGACTGCTCATTGACGGCTAACTTGAGCTACTTGTACTGTAGTACCGACCCCTTGACTCTTTGGACAGGTGTTGTTCATTCGGTTTGACATGTCACCATCCTGTCACTGTGATGGATAAATTCAGGTGTGCACATTTCCCTGGAAAATAGGCCACAGGCTGTTCGAGGTTTAAAGCCAAATGTGGCCACGTTAGTTATGTTCAGGTTCACTACATAGCAGGACATCGATATGAGCATGACCTGTGTAGCTAATGATGAGAGGTGGGACAACCTAAAAATAAAAATTGAGCCGAATATATACGAAAACGGGCTAATCAGTTAGCACGCTAATTTACTGTCAGAAAGAAAGGCGCACCACGGACACTTGTAGTCAAAGGAGGTTAGATGAAAGCGAACACTGTCAGAACAGTAAAGTTAGGTAATAAAGTCGACGACATGGTGTCCGTGCCCGTGGAAGCGTAACGTGAGAAAAGGGGCAGGACATATTCATGACAACTGTACAGCATGGCTGGATAGAACACGAGTAGACTCCAACTAAAAACATGCCCCCTAAAGACAGCAGTAAAACAACAACTTTGTTTAATATATTACGACTGGTCATGCGACTGCTTTACGCTGACTGGGTACTTACTGGTGCGAGTATTCTCAGCGATCTTTGGCCTCAGCAATTAAACTTTCCATGTATTCTAAGACAGTAAGAAGAAAGGGCTCCCCTTTTCTCACACACACTGCTGCTCAAAATGGCGAGAATGGGATAGCGATCACGTGACTCCATCTCCAAATAGTCAGGTGACCAAAATGCTCGGCGCACATTTGTAAGCAGTGTTTACTGGTGAGAGTGGGTTGGACCATAGACCTAAAAGAAATGGACAAACAGACTCCGTTGTTCTCAATGGAAGGGGGCTGAAACAAAATTTCCGTCGTACTGCGCAGACTCGTACTCAGTTCGTGACGTTAGCCTGCTGTAACTCGTCTGATAGATCGAAAACCTCTGAAATTGTTAACGTTCGTTTTTTAATATTATTATTATGTGTACTTGCTTCTAGGTAATGCTTTACCATATCAAACAGTAGGTTACCGTAGGCTACACGCATTTTCACTGATCTTGCGAATGACTCTCCGTCATGGTTTTCGTGCAGGCTCACTCAGCTTCTTATCCAAACATTACGGGCGAACGTTAGCTTCCCTACAACAGACATGCTAAAATACTTCTTTACGGGAAACCAACGTAATATACGGGGAAGAAGTGAATTAATTTTGCCTTCGATACCCTATATAGAATACACAGAAGCTATAAGGGAGACAAAGGGCACATGTTACATGAAGTTATGGGATCGCAAAAAAATCTGAAATCTATGGCCGTCCAAGGGAGTTAGCAGAGTGTTGATCACCAGCTCATTTCGTGTTTCTACTTCCGGGAATATGCCTGCCCCCTTGGGTTGGACCAGCGAGTCCATATAACCATATCAAGGCATCCTCTGGTGGTTGTACTAGCAACGGCTACAAATTAAGGGAAAATATCATAAGGTTACGATTTACATGGTATTTTATTCTTGCACAGAGAAACACTCCATCATGGCAGCGTAGATTCAGGGTAACAGCCAACCTTGTAGGCCTACAAACCCTTCATTGCTGTTAAACAGCTCAGAGGTTCTGTCAGTGTTTTATTTTGTCAAAACAAATAAACAAAATAAAATAAGTTAGCGTACAGCAATAAGAAATACTATCTCCTTCTATGTTGTTTAATGAAAGGCATTTTCAGGAAGAGGCTAGCATTGTTAAGTTAGAGCCATATTGGCCTATTCCTTTGCTTGTTTCTCTTTTTAGGGCTTCTAATCATACAGAGCAGCAGAGAAATATGTTTGATGCCAATGGACATGTAACATGCCTTCAGAGCTTGGTAAGTATGCACTTTGAGTCCTCATAATATGGTGACTCTAGAAGACTGAGGTCAACAACCATAAATTATTCAAGATTGTGTAGCCTAGCCTAGGTTATATTGCTTTGGCTGAAAGACCCTATCATGAAATCATTGATAATAAGGCCCCTTAAGTTAGGCAACATACACTGTACCCAATGTGCCGGCAATAGTGTGGTTGTTTTGCAAGTTTTACAGATTTACAGTGCCCCTTGAACCTTTGTTAATAAAATCTAAGAATTGCTGCCATCTAGTGTTCACTGAGAAGAACGATACAGCTCAACATGAGGTTGAATCTTTAGACTGTTCATTTTTTGATTTGACTAATTGTTTGTAAATAAAACATTCAGCTTAATGTCAGTCAGAATCCTAGCTTTCACCTGAAATGAACTGTAACCCTCACTTCTTACTGACCCCAAATCAAATCAGGACCTTATTCTGTCAAAGCATTTTATTTCTCACTTTCAGTGTGTAATGCTGTCAAAAAGTAGTGTAATGCTTTCAAAAGAAGTGAGCTTGAGCTACCAAGGTGACCTTATTCAGGAGGGAGAAGAGTTTTAATTTAAACAACAGGAAAGCTGTAATAGGCCACACATTCATTTGGTCCAGAAAGACAATGCTGAACAAATGAGAAGGGATATCCTCTCTCAAATGCACATATTGTTCAGAAGAGGTGGAGGCCATCAATGAATGTGCATCTAAATCTCTGGGGTGACAGAACGTTGGCCCAATCAGACGTTGAATTACTAAACACTTAAAGCTTTTCGCTTGACCTCTCAGTGACATAATGACTTCCTGTGGTTACACTTGAAGTTTTGACAGGGAAGTAGAACTGAAACATATTTTGCTTCAGAGGATTTTCCCCCTATTCTCCTCTTGAAATGAGTCTACTGTACATCAGAGAGATCATATTTTGAGAAATAACAGGATCATCCTGACTCAGTGTGGCCAGTTTCCAGGAAATTCGCACTAACTGACACTGTAAGTAAGGGCGTGTTTGTTGTTTTCTGCTGCTTGTCAAACAATGTCTGACAAAAAGGATTTGATTAGTGGATGTGCCTCAGCTGGGCCGGCCGGCGCTCCTCTGCTGGGATTGTTGTGAGTGCATCAGTACAGGTGTGTCGAGAGGAACCAGCCGGCTCCGCATGCTGGGCCTCCACGGAAACATCTGTCTTCCTGTGAGAGCTGACCAGAGCTGACCAGAGCTGCCCTCCTCAGCGTGAGGCTCCGAGAGAGAGAGAGAGAGAGAGAGAGAGAGAGAGAGAGAGAGAGAGAGAGAGAGAGAGAGAGAGAGAGAGAGAGAGAGAGAGAGAGAGAGAGAGAGAGAGAGAGAGAGAGAGAGAGGGCTCAGCCACGGGGACACGGGGCCTTCAGCCATTTCCTCTGCCATGAGCACACACCCATGCTGATACTGAGAGACACTGTGTGTGTGTGTGTGTGTGTGTGTGTGTGTGTGTGTGTGTGTGTGTGTGTGTGTGTGTGTGTGTGTGTGTGTGTGTTCATGTGTAAGAGGATGGAGGTGGAGTGAGAGCATCTTTTGCTACCACTGGAAATAGCTTTTCTCTTCTGAGAAGTACATGGTATGATGTACTGCTTCAGTGCATTTTGAAGGAAATTTGTCCACTAGCCCACTTTCATTTCCCATGGAAAGTCTATCAATGAAGCACTTCAGAAAGGCATCGATGGATGAGGCCCATGTTTAATGTGACTACTGGACGTGGTTAAGATATTACATTTGTAGTTTGCACACAGTTTTGCCTCCCAAAGCCTCATGGCGAAGCCAACATACAATACAATGTGCTTCTAAGAGACAAACCATTACCTTTTTATGTAAAAAAAATCTTGTTGACTGACAAATGTCATGCCATCCTGATGAAAGTGCGGCTTCTCAATATTTCTGTGCAATCTGTGCTTGGTGTTTCTGTGGCAGGCATCTGCTTTCATTTCCCTGGCCCTGAAAAATGTAATCAAACGCATGCAAACACCAGGAAACAAGAACCATGATGGATGAACAGCACAGGAATTTTGAGAAACAAATGTCTTTTCTCTGTACCTGCTGAGTGGCAGTAACAGTAGAATTAGAAACATTTTGTACATACTGTAGGTCTATTGTACCTTTCATAGTTTTTATGTTAAGAATGTATTTAGAATTGCAGTGCTTTCCAAAATGCAAAGTGAGTCTAATTCAATTCATTCATTTAAATTCATTTCTCATAATTGTTTCATTCATATTTCTTTCACAGAACCTGAGACGTTATACAATATTACAGCTACCAAGCTCCAACAGGCGCTGGATGTGTGTTTGAGAAGCCAGCCAGCGGTGAAATACAGTCAGGTATGGGCAATGATAATTGTGCGTTTGTGGCTGCGTTGTGTGTGTGAGTGTGCGTGTGTGTGTGTGCGTGTGTGTGTGTGTGTGTGTGTGTGTGTGTGTGTGTGTGTGTGAGTGTGTGAGTGTGTGAGTGTGTGAGTGTGTGAGTGTATGTGTGTGTGTGTGTGTGTGTGTGTGTGTGTGTGTGTGTGTGTGTGTGTGTGTGTGTGTGTGTGTGTGTGTGTTTGTGTGTGTGTGTGTGTGTGTGTGTGTGTGTGTGTGTGTGTTGTGTGTGATTGCGCTCCGTAGAGTGAGGTCCAGTCTCCGGGTTTGCCTGCGTGTGTGATGCAGTGTCTTGATGCGGTCCGGGCTGAGGTCACCAGAGAGACTGGGCCCTCTAATGCGGCGGCTGGATTTATTGTTTTAATTAAACACCACAACAGTTCATCATAAACTGTTTATGGAGGCTACTTGTCCAGCGCAGGTTTTTCTATTAGATAAAAAACACATACACACACACACACATACACACACGCACACAGAGAAAAAAACTTGTTTTGTTTTTAGCGCAGCGTTGGTTGCAGGCATGTCTGTGATTAGCAGCTCTCGCGCAGCTCACCATCTCTGCCACAGTGTTTTATGTCCCCCACCACACACGGGATATTTTGACAGGAGTCATGAATATCTTATGTCATTTCTGAGCCACAGTTTCCACACAGCACTGACTTGTTTCTTTCATCCCTTGAGCCATCTTTGGCTCGTTCTCCATGCGACCATTTTTAAATGGCAACATGTTTATTGTATTTGATTCCCCCTGTGTGTTTCCTCCGTGGCACACACAGTCAGTGGTGTTGATGTAAACCTGGAGCTGACAGCTGTGCGCCTGCTGTGACAAGTTCATGTTCATTCCATGTATAATTCTCTCTTTTTTTTCTGCTCGTGGCAAAAACGCACTGCTCACTTGTTGTTGAATGAGTGAAGGGAAAATGCACTAAGATGACAAGAAGAAAGAGTGAGAAAGAGGGAGAGAGAGAGAGATATTAGGGATACACAGTCCATTTGACCCCCCAACAGTAAATAAATACACATGCCATGGGTTGTGCATTATTAATATCCATCGGGCAGTGCAGGGGACACCATTAGAGGTTAGGCCCCCGTGTTGGAGTGGTGCGGGGCTAATGTAACGTCTCTCCCCATCGTGGTACTTGGTCAAGTTGCATATCTATCTTCTTCCACATGATTTTATTAACTCTAATATCTACACTTCCTATTACCCCAGCTGCCTCTCATTCACCCCGCGCGCAGACTCGCCTCTCTAATCCAAAGTGACAAGCGATATACTTTCACTCACACATTACGTGCTAGCCTCGAGCAAGGGAGCCTGTTCCTTTGAAAAGGTTGGAATTAGGTTATTTCTATTGAAGTATTAAAGTAATACTTCAGTTTAAGCTATTATTTCAGCTAGCCCCCCCCCCCCCCCCCCTCCTGCTTCCCCCCCTTTTCCCCTGTCGGTGTGCTGCGGGAGTGATAGAGGGAGGGAGAGAAACAGAGGTGTGATTGCCGTAACCCTCTTATTGCGCCCACAGACTCCGGCAGGGCTGGAATGAGGGATAGAGAGGAAGAAAGAGAAGACAAGTGCAATGTATGGAGGAGAAATGGAATAGGAAGAGAGTCCAAAGCAGCGTGATTATGGCGCTGATGATGGCTGGAATACTATACTTTTTTTGTATTCACATATTGCATGGGGCTGTGTGAAGAAGGAGGAGGTACAGTTTAGGTCAAACAAAACTTTTCCACATACTGTAGGCCCCTGTGTGGAAAAGTTTTCCATCGATTGCCAACGTATTGCGTTAAATAGGGCATTACTGTCAGAAATATGCTCTCTAATATGTATGGGCTATGGCACTGACATTTCTTATTGGCACGTTGGAGAAGAACATTATCTCTCCCAAATGTGGAAATATATCCGTAAAACATCATCGTGACAAGACCTATCTAGAGATCTCTCGTGATCTATACTTTTCAACTCATGCTGTCATTGCAAATTTCAACTCTGTCGACACCTCTGTCAGAGGCATCAAAAATCAAGCCTTTCTGTCAAAGATTTGTCTCTGTGTGTGCATACGTGTGTGTGTGTGTGTGTGCGTGTGTGTGTGTGTGTGTGTGTGTGTGTGCTGTTTTGTCGTCGGTAATATCTGTGAGTGAACAGGGAGAGGCCCCAGAGGAGTTCATGATCCAAACTCAGTCTGATGATGTCACTTTGAGAGTTGGCAGCCTTCACTCAGGCGCCCATGAAACCTGACATCAGCGCCGCGTCAGTCTAAACGCACACTTGTGTCACTTTTTAAACGCTCACCCTTGTACCTCACCCACCCCACCACCCCCCCGCACCCCCCTCCGCCTCGACTTCCACGGCACCATGCCGAGCGAGACTGACAGCCGCCCCCCCCCCCCCCCCCCCGCTCGTCTCCGACTGAGATCCGCGTCTCTTCCTCTGCCGTCTCCTCAGCTGTCAGTCTCCAATCACTCCCGGGTCCTGATGACTCATTTGCTGCGGTGCCGGTGGAGTAGCTGCAGTTCCTCCCGCGGGCCAGCAGGCGGCGATGCAGGGCTGTGAGTGGCCTGCCAGCCCTTTTGGAGGCTGAGGAAGGGGCCGGAGTCAGGACGCGGTGACCTTAGACAGACGTTCATTTATCACCTCCGCTGGCCAAAGGGAACTGCGACGGTGGATTTGGCCGGGCTACCTCCCTGGCCCTGGATCACACTGTGCGCTGCGCTGGCCATATTCGTGTGGCACAGTGAGATGGAGGGAGAGAGAATGACTGGAAAATAAACAGAGCCATATAGTTTTTCTTTTGTTGTTATTGTATTTTTTGCGGCAAATTGATGTGATCCATCTGACCATGTGACTTGTGCAGCACACTCCCAGAGTGACCACCGAGGGGCTGGAATTGCATTGTGGGTCTTTAGGCAATAAGGGACGATGTATGTCTTCCATTTCGCCCGGGAGAACAAACGAAACGTCAGCTCACCCCCACCCTCCCCTCCGCCCACCGCTCCTTCATTTTTTCACATTCTTTCTCCCTAAAATATGTCCTTTTCGTGGTGGAAGTGTTGGCTCCTCGGCGGGCATGGTGCTGAAAACATTATCTTCAGCTATAGTGTGTGTGTGTGTGTGTGTGTGTGAGTGTGTGTGTGTGTGTGTGTGTGTGTGTGTGTGTGTCTTTGCGTCTCTCTCTTTATCCGATTTCCGGCCCTCTCTGGTGTGATTTCTCACTCTGCAGCAAATGTAACAGATCTCTCAGGAATGCCCCTGGTCTGTTGTTTTAAGAAATAGGCTTAAGTAAATTTACTTTCACAATTTTAGAGTGGTAATAGGCTTTGGTGTAATGCACATACTTTCTTGTAATATTGAATGAAAAAAAAAATAAAGTTTCAAAAATGGCTGAAAAAAATTAAGTTTAAAAACGTAACTGACAGTCAGCTCTGGCCTAAAGTTATTTGTTATTTGTTGATTTGACAATAAGGCAAGAGTATACGTGTTAATTAGGCATATTTGCTGTCGTCGTGATAGTGTTTTTTCAGTGATAGAAAAGCAGGAAGTCCTCTGTAATGTTAGGTTGTGTTGTTTTGTTGTGTGGAATGCTCTGACTGTACTTGGCATTCGTCTGCTCTCCGTGGTCACACTCACTGAAAGGATTTTGTCCAGATGGTGGAAACAGATAATGGGAGCTAATGAAAAATGAAAGAAAATGATAGCCATTGTGCCATGCTAGCATCCCCTGCCTTCAGATTGAAAAATAGGAGATATGTATTACAGGGTTTTATCTTAAATAAAAATGGGCATCTGGTCATAGTGAATATGCTGGCACTAATGTCATGAATGAAATGCTAAACAGGAAACTGGGTTACATACTGGAGATGCAATGTAATTATGCATCTAGAATATATAAAGTTCACTGCAAAATATTAACTTTAAATTAATTTAGTAAAATCCCACTTTTGAAGAATTGTTGTTTATTTAATTAGTGACTCACTGTACATCCAAAGTGCCCAAATCAACAAAAAATGTTGATTATAGCTATTCTGTTTTTTTGTTTATTCAGGCATAGAACTATTTTCCTGTGGCCAGTGAAATTAATGAGTTATCGATTCAGGGGATAGTTGGATGAAATAAGATGAATAAATAAATGAGTGAATAAATAACGGTAAGGTCCAGCTCAGGTGCTGCTAATATTCCCTGGCAATTGTGTGTGTCATGCTTTGCAGCTTCCATTTCTCAGCGGTCATTAGCGGGACTGTGCGTATGCATGGGCTGGCTGGGCAGGGCTGTGACCTAGGGCTGGGTTCAAATGACACTTGTTAGGGGGGAAATTACAGCCACCTGCTGAACAGACACAAGTGGCTCCGGTGTCCCCACATCCCCTGCCTCCATCTGGTGCACTGGACGGCCCATCAAAGCCGCTTTTGCACAATAGAAACTCCTCTATCAAAGATCAGGGTTGACATTTCGATTTAACCCGCTTGGCCAAACCTCCGGAAAACACACACACACACACACACACACACACACACACACTCACACACACACACACGCACACACACACAGAGGCTGAGAGTTTGCTTTCTACTCCTCGCCGGATTTGCTCTTCAAACCAGCACTTCAAAGCCACTGCCTGTCCCTTTATTTGGTGCTGTGTCTATAGATTGTATGATGACCAGGCTCGGGTGAGAGTGCACAGCCACAAGTGCGCACATACAGGGACACACGCACAAAGGAGCATAGTGCATAGAAACAGAGAGAAGACTTTTCGGTTCCCCGCACTGCGTCATCCCTGCATTCTATGCATTCTGAATGTAAAATGAAACGGCACAATGGCCCACATTGTCACGAGTGCAAATGTGTAAAATCTCCAAACTCTTGGATAGGAAAAATGAGATAACAGTAGAGCTAACATTAAAACGAAGACAGTGGGCTGGAGGTGAATTGATGAGGTGTGTGTTCAACTTATGATGAGTACGCTTGCCTATGATGAAAACTCTGGCCACAGTGTGGAAAGTTGTGCACTAATTGAAATTTTCCGGAGGATCTCTTTAAATAGATATCATTAACACATGGGGACAGGATCGGTCGGCTAATAAACATTTATTTATAGCAAATTATTGCCTAATGTATCAAATTAACAACATGCAGCAACTAAGATTTATACGTGATGTTAACCACATTTATTACATTTACTTAAGGTATTCAGCTGAGCACATTTTCGTATAAAACAGCTTTTTTATAGATTACAGTTTATGATAAAATATGTAAGATTAACAGCTCTCTGTGTGTTTTTGTTTGGGTGATTTATGGGCCCTATAAAACGTGTTTATTAGACTGGTGGAAATAATTAAATGGTAGAGTTTTAAGTGCAATATTCACCTAATGTAAGGAAAGAACGTGCAGAAATATAGCCCCGTAAAGTGGAAATTATCACCCGAGTCAAAGAGTCACAATATTTATCGCCGTAAATCTGCTCTTTAAATTGTCCTGCTTACTTGGATAGCCGAGTGATGTGGCTTTTGTGCTCGGTAGCATGAGATAAATGCTCGTTTGAAGCGCCTCTGTTGTTTTTCCCTAGCCCGCTAATTTGTGGTAACCTTTAAAACAAAAAGCAGAGGACACTGACTGAAAAACTTGACAGAAGCCAGCGAGCACATCTGGTTTTGTTGCCTTCTGCTGGTGTATCAGTTGGGCAATGAAAGGTGATACTGTGTCAGGGAAAATGCTTAGCTCCACACACACACACACACACACACACACACACACACACACACGAACACACACACACTTCACATTTGCTACGTGATATACAGTATACTGTGGTCAATGCAAGGCAAACATTCAAACTCATCCTCAGCTCACATGGAAATGCAACAATGGCTCTGTGAAATGCTGCTGGTTTTACTCTCTAGTTGGGCCGAATAGCTTGAGTGGATTACTAGTGGTCAGTGTTGTGTGCATGCGTCTCCTCGTGTGATGATTGCGGGGGTACGAGCTATGCGGGCTCCTCGGTGGGTTGTAGACAGAGTCCTCCTCCTTCAGCACCTCCACACCCCGGAGTGGACATTTCCTCTTTCTCCCACGCCATGCTGGCTCGCTTCCACCCAGAAACACAGCCATTATGAAATCCTTCCTCCCTGGAAGCCAGCCTAAAACACTTCCCTTGATAAAAGCTTTGTCTGTGTTGTGTTGTGTTGTGTTGTGTGTGAGTGTATGAGCTGTGTGTGTGTGTGTCTGTGTCTGTTTGTATGTGTGCGGTATATATGTATGTTCATCTGTGTGTGTGTGTGTGTGTGTGTGCAGTATGTGTGTGTTACAAATCAAAACAAACAATTAATGCAATCTCTCAAAAATGGTCTTCTATGGCTGGGTCCAATGTGCTTGTGCTTGTAAACCATGTTAGCTATACGTCTCGCTGCACAGTTCAGCCTCTCCGTGGTGCCGGCAGAGCGAGCCCTCTGAGAGGAGTCTGTGCTGAGAGATCAGTCCAGCCTTGTGTTTTGGGGCGGATGGGGCCGCATACTACATGCTTAATATTTGATTTCTGTTAGGGCCTGAATAGGAGACCTCTTTCATGTGACTGCGAGCAGATCTTCCTCAGGGGAGCGAGTGTGGCTTCACAGAGACACGGGGAGAATGAAAGGGAGAGGGGGTTGGGGTCACTTTCCATCATCAAGGGAAATAAAAAAAAAAAGCAAATATTCTTACAAATCATCCTATATGGCACTCAGCTGGATTCTCAGAGCTACTGAATACACAGGCAGTTAGAATGTGAGGTGTGCTCGCCTCTGGGTCTCAGTCTTTGATCTCCGCAACAGTAATCCAGCCTTAAGGTCCCCCGTGAGGTACATTACAATATGCTCCTTTTCCCCCCTTACCTTCAGTTCAGTTAATGTAGAAAAGAAGTATAGCAAACTTAGCAAATTGGCCAATATTATTGCCCTATGTCCCTACTGAAATATGAGTTGTCTTTTACTCCCCCCCCCCCTTCTGAAGGACATTACGACGTGTTGAATATTTTGTTCGCAGCAGAATTGTTTTGATGTGCAGTGTGGTGAGTGATATCTGCTTGACCGGTGCCCTGAGCTGTGGCCGGCGCTGTGGAGTGGATGGTGGAGTGGACTGTGCTGAGCTGTGCTCCTGCCCCCGGCTCTCCACCCCCCCCGTCTGGGCTGCGGCTCACCACACTGCACTTTCTGCAGCTCCCAGCACTCCAAACAGGCTCTGCTGTTTTTGGGTCAAGAGGCACAGCAGTTTGTCTGTCTCAGGGCTAGCAGAAACAGATGTTTATTTGGTAAAAACTCAAACCCAATACTGCTGGGAGCTCGGGCGAGATATATTTATAGACAAGTGTGCCGCACAATCAAGAAGCATTTGTCCTCAAGTGAGGAAAATATGGTTTCAGCAATATTCGGCGGCACCCAGTGAAAGTAATGATTGATTATAGCCAGAGAGAACACTTTGTACTAATTTCATCATCGCTGGGTGAGGGGAAAAATACGACAGGGCCACTTCTGTAACAAACCCACCATGTTTCTCTCTGTCTGTCTCTCTGCTTTCTTCATATTTTTTTATATGTGTCACAGAAAATTAATGCAATTAACTTGCCCTGAGGCGTATTGTTGAGGCTCAAGTTTGTCACACTACAATTCTGTTATCCCCTCATGAAAACACACACACATACACACACACACACACACACACACACACACACACACACACACACACACAGACACACACACACACACACACACACAGACACACACACACACACACACACACACACACACACACACACATACACACACACACACATGTACAGGCACACATACAAACATCTCCTCCACTTCTCCTGTTCTCTTATAGGATATTCCTGTGCGCTTGAATGTCTGGAGCAGTCAGTAATGCTGCTGTCATTGCATCCATTCCCATTTGAGCTCTTAAACTTGACGTGGCTGTCAGCCCGACTGAAATCATGCTTAATGTGTCTTAATGAGTAACTCCGACTGCCACTTCACTTTGGCTATAAATATTTCCATAGATCCAGCCCTCGCCTCCTGTCTCTGGCACTGCAGTAAACACACTCGGGGCAAATAATAATCACCAGCGCAGACACAAACATCACATGGCCTTATTGAGAGAGATGGCACTGTTTTGAGTTTCTATTACTAGCCGCAGCTGATGGCCATATTTCCATAGGGTTTGACAATGATGCAGTGCTGTCAAAAGCTGCTGGATTATATCGAATGAAGTGTGTCAAACAATAACACCGGCCTTTATTGTGCGCAGACTTTCCCTGTCACAGCAGGAGAATAGCATCGCGAGGCTCCACATTTGTCATCTTGTCCCTGATATGAGCCGTTCTGATATGACTTTTTTGCGTCTTCTTAGAGGTGACTTTTTTCATCTCGTAAGTGATGTTGCAGCTGATGGGGTGTGATGGCAGGGCACACGGTGTGTGTTGTTGAGGTATGTATTCGTGTGTGTGTGTGTGTGTGTGAGTGAGTGTGCTGAGGGGGGTGACTGGGTGTACGGTGTTTTATGAGCGACTGATTCGGGAGACTGATGTGGCTCTCCGTGCTCGGGCTGACCCCAGACAAGCCGCCCTGACCCCATTAGCTGTGTTTATGAAGGGTAAACAAAGCCCTGGAGTCCATTAGCTGAGGAAATGCACATGGCAACGTCATTCATTTAGACCTCCCCCACCCAGCACCCTCCAGCCTCCAGCCTCCAGCCTCCAGCCCCCAGCCCTGCGCGGCCCTGTTTTAATGGTCACCGTGAAGGAGGGGAGCATTACCAGCGTCCAGGGCTGTGCTGGACGCAGCTCCTCTAGTCACCCTGTGACCCTGCAGCTCACTCTTGCACTCACGGCACTGCCGCTGCCATCTGTGTGTGCTGGTCCTCCCACTCAGGGCGTGTGTGTGTGTGTGTGTGTGTGTGTGTGTGTGTGTGTGTGTGTGTGTGTGTGTGTGTGTGTGTGTGTGTGTGTGTGTGTGTGTGTGTGTGTGTGTGTGTGTGTGTGTGTGTGTGTGTGTGTGTAAAACACTCTCTCTATGAGAATGTGCTTAATGAGTGAGATGCTATTATACGGCATATTACTGTGTGTGTCGTATGTAAAGGGTGGTCATAAAAGGTATATCAATTGTTTGCATTTATTTCCTGAACTTGGTAATGAGCTGTTGTGAACACACTAAAAAAGCATAATGTGCATGCCTACTATACAAATGCACTGCTGCTATACAGGCATTGGTTTAATATCACGCCAAGAGGTGCAACAGCAACCAGTAGCAAGTTTTCTATAATAGGTAGTAGTTGCTCATTACCGCGGGAACCTCTCACCTTTGACCTCTGAGGTCACACACGGCATCACTTGACTCCACCCCCAGTAATGCTGGCGGAATCTTCCGGATTCCTCTTCCTGATCGCCGATGCATCCCCAGGTTGAGAACCAATAGTCTCTGGTGGGCTCTAAAATAGCTGCTTGTAATTACACTCCAGGAAGCACAATATGTAGGCCACAGCCCAACTGTTGGGTTTAAGTTTAATTAGCATTTAATTACAGCTGCTGCCGCTAAATGCTTAGCCTGTCGCTAGGACTGCGGGAGGACCTTCAAGCCTGTGCCGTGGCCTGATTGGTTGATGAGAACAAGCATCACTGGGAGAGTGCGGGGTTCCAAGGTGACATTAATGCCAGATGTGTGTGTTGGTGAACAGAAACATTCATATTCACCAGGGTACAGTGATTTAATGAATTTAATAACGGTCTGTTTCAATGTGTGTGTGTGTGTGTGTGTGTGTGTGTGTGTGTGTGTGAGCGTGTTTGTAGGAGAGAGAAAGGGAGAGAGAGAGAGAGGGAGGGAGAGAGAGAGAGTGTGTGTGTGTGTGTGTGTGTGTGTGTGTGTGTGTGTGTGTGTGTGTGTGTGTGTGTGTGTGTGTGTGTGTGTGTGAGCGTGTTTGTAGGAGAGAGAAAGGGAGAGAGAGAGAGAGAGAGTGTGTGTGTGTGTGTGTGTGTGTGTGTGATTGTGGAATGAGAAATACATATTTGGTATTTGGCGTGTGGCGTCTGGTGTGACACAGTGGAGTTCCTGTTATGGGGTTAAGGTCACACCTCCACGCTTCAAGACTGGTGACAATTTGAAAAGAATGACACAATTAGACTCCGAGCCTTGACTTGGCTGTGTGTGTGTGTGTGTGTGTGTGTGTGTGTGTGTGTGTGTGTGTGTGTGTGTGTGTGTGTGTGTGTGTGTGTGTGTGTGTGTGTGCGAGAGAGAAAGAGTATTGTGAGTGTCACAGGTTCAGAGCCGAGCGTGTGTGTGTGTTCCATTGAGCGCTGCGTGTTGAAGGGGGAGAGTGTGATGAGTCGTGGGTGTGTGGGTGGGAACGGCACAGGAGAGACAAAGGGTGCTGGAGTGAATGTCATTCTGGAAATAATATAAATTAATTGGCTGGAGCAAATCAGTGTGGAAAATCTGCACAGCTAGTAATTAGGTTTCAGATTAATGCTGACTTAAATCAAAAAACTTTTTTTTTTCCTAGTCTCTCCCATGTATTTTTCCCTATCCCTTTTGCTAATGCTTAATTTGTCATGAGAAAGGTGTTTTAAAAGGGCACCTAAACCTTGACTTTAATTGGGGTGAGCAGAAAGCCACCATTGCATTCTGGGAATCTCAATCAGATTGAAATCTGAGTCATTTTTTTCTCCTGTTTATGTGAGAGAAACATTTTCTGATTAGAGCCTGATGAAAGAAGGCTACAAGTTGAAAATAATTGTAATGTTGGAATAATGACAAATAGTCATAAAACAGGTCATCTGACGGCATTCTTCTTGTCTTCTGAAATGAAGCAATGACATTGAAATGGTTTTTAAATTATCACGGATTGAAATGTGGTTGAATTATATGAAATTATTATTGATGGAGATATCAAATGTTGAGCTAGTCAGGCTTTTACTAAGATATTGTACTAATATTCAATAAATATTAAGTAATAGATTAAATTGGGAAAAATGTTTGTCCTTACAACCTACTGTAGGAAATGAAGTATATGAAAAATAGTATGAAAAACCCCAGAAACTTGGTGTGTGTGTGTGTGTGCGTGTTGTACGTGTGTATGCATGTGTGTTAGTTTGTGCTGTAAGAATTAAGATGAGAGGGGAAAGTATTACATTTATGTTTGTGTGTGTTTGTGTGTTTGTGTTTGTGTATTTGTTTGTATGGTAAGACATAAGATGATAGGGAAAAAGAGAGTGTGTGTGTGTGTGTGTGTGTGTGTGTGTGTGTGTGTGTGTGTGTGTGTGTGTGTGTGTGTGTGTGTGTGTGTGTGTGTGTGTGTGTGTGTGTGTAGGGGGGGCTCTTTGTCCTCAGGGCACTGATGCCCAGTAAGGCGTGAGGCATCGTTCACTTCAGACAGTGGAGAGGTGAAGTGGCGTCAGTGACACATATGCCAACAATGTGACTGACATGAACCCCACAGAGCCACACACACACACACACACACACACACATGCACAGAGAGAGATGGAGAGAGAGATTATGTCCCCCCTGGCTTGCTGTTCTTTCTCAGCCTCGTGTTGTTTGTATTACAACTGTAGTATGTGCATCTGTGTTGCATTAGTGTGTTGATGCATATAAACGGCCCATAGACTCAAGCACGCTTAGGTACTGTGCTGATATTTCTGTTCTGATGACACATACGAATACACCAGAGGTGGATATCAATAAATTCACATCACATTGGGTGAACTCTCATCCCAACTGCAAATATCATGTTCTCCTTCTCAATGCAGATCTAGTTTTCCTATTGTACTTAAACGGAAAATGGGGGCTAATGTGTGTATGATGCTCTGAGGGAGCGTTGGAGGAGATATCAGGGACTACCTCCACTGGCCTACAGATGGCAGTCTAAACCATTACTGCAGCAGCAGCACCACCATGTTTCATTCTCTACAAAGGCAATGCTGCTGTAGTCGCTAGTTGTAGAATTTCACTGGGTCTGCTTTTTCTCTCAGACCTCAGTATTTCCGTTTCATATGTATTTGTGTATGTTTGTGTGTTTTGAGTATGTATAGGTGTGTTTGTGAAAGTGTGTGTGTGTGTGTGTGTGTGTGTGTGTGTGTGTGTGTGTATATGACAGCAATAAAATCCCTGCTGCTGTTTTCCTCATGCGAGTTTAAAGCAGACGTATAAAAAAGCAGAAAGACGAGCACACAAAGGATGACAAATTTAATTTTCAAATTTGCCCACGCTCCCTTCAGTGCGCCCCTTTGAGCCGCATATCAGAAGCGACGCTGTCCTTCACCGGTGCCACTGAAGTAAAAATAAATAACGCCGGGCAGGAGCGAGGGGTCTGTTTGTGTTTCACACTTATCAAGTCCCAACATTTGCATGCCCTCTTCACAAACAGCTAGCATCTGATTCCCCTTCCTCTCCTCCTCTCCTCCTCTCCTCCACTCTTCCTCTCCTCCTCTCTTCTCCCTCTCTTCTTCTTCCTCCTCCCTCCCCCCTCCTCTGCTCCAATGATCAAACTACACAGCAAAAAAACAGAACATGTGTACTATTATTCTTTTTCAAATGAAAGGCCTGTAAAACACTTCATTACATTTGTTAGCTGGCTTGAGATGATCTCGGCTGACGTCTGTGGCGTTTGGCCATGACGGATTATCAGATTGCATAAAAATCACCCCCGCCGCAGCGCGTCCGACGCACACCCCAAAAGAGAAAGACTGCACGTTTCTCCCTCTCTCTCTCTCTCTCTCTCTCTCTCTCTCTCTCTGTTCTTGTCTCCACTTCTCTATCTCTCTGTCTTTCAGCAGCGATTGGAACATTAGTTTCCTATATTTTTGTTGAGCTTAATTTGCCGTCCGTGCTCCAGTGTAAGCAGTGGTGGAGGTGGCAGGCAGGTGACACTAAGGGGACTTTAATCAGGCGTCTCGTGGTGAGAGAAGGGGCTCCGGAGGGGAGAAAAAGAGTCTCGGGTGGGGAGAGGAGAAAAAAAACACACACACCCAACTAAGAGAAAAGCTTCTGATGTCACACTTGAAAGCGTTGGTAAACATTTGACACCCTGCATCTTGGCTGTCAATAAAAAAAGGCGCACTCCCCTTGATGTCTCCGTGCGGATCATAAATGGTTAAAGTCACATCGCTCGCTGCGCTCCGGCGCCGGCCTCGGCCTGTCAATCACGCCGCGCCCTCACCTCCCCGAGCTCTCCGGCTAATGCCACTTTGTAGTGGCACCGGCGCGTGAGCCGGGAGAGAGAACCCCCCCCACCCCCCCCACCCACCCCCCAAAGAAGAGGCCTTGCCGCCCTGGAGAGAGACAACGTTTTATCAACGTTTGAGCGGCCACGGAGAGACCACACTGGACCACGCTCTCGCCAGCCCCCCTCTCGAGCGGACCGCCGTGGACAAGCACGGTGAAAAACAGCTCCCATCAACAATCAATTAGGCTCCTCTCTCCAGCTGGGCGCCCGAGCAGGGTCCCCCCCCCACCCCCCCACTCCTCCTCCTCCAGGCTCCTACCCTTCATCCTGGAGTCAATCCCCAAGAAGAGCAGTGGCGTGTAGGGGAAGGACAGTGGTGAGAGCTGGGGACTGTAAGTGATAGGGCCGGGCGTGTGTGTGGATGAGTGGGGTTTGCATATTCATAGGAGCAGAGAGGGGACAGATAAGCTGGGCCAATCCCCTCACATTAATTGAGAATGATGGAGAAGCGGAGTGAGGGATGGAGAGAGGGGGGGGAGAGGGATAGAGAGAGGGAGGAGAGGGATGGAGAGAAGGGGATGATAACCCGGGCCTGCCTTTACGCATTAATTGAGAGAATTAGAGGGATGGCTGGGCAGGGAGACACAGCCTTCCCCGGCACAGACGGCGCGAGGAGGCTGATTGACACTCTCTCGCTGCATCTTAACTTTGAAAAGTTTCGGAATGAAAACGAGTGAAAAATGCAGACGCAAGAAAGATCCTGCGGTGACTGTATGGAGCGGTCACAGTGAACGGACGGCACCTGCGTCCAAACAGGAGAGAGCTAGCGCTCATATGCACTTCAGTGTCCGCCATGTTACCGTAATTTCCCGACTATTAGCCGCGGCTTATACATTGATTTTACAAAATTTCGTCCGCTATGAGGTTAATACAGGGGGACATTTAATATGGTGTTAATATGGTTTTGTTTCTTTTAACTTGCATAAAACACTGTCCTGCGGCTTATACACAATGCGGCTTATATGCGGGAAATTACTGTAAGGCCACTCTCCTGTGATACACATCAGCTCAGCTTTTCCTGCCTTCGCAGGTACAACAGCACAGCAGCAATCTCTCTGGCCGGCCTCGCGCGGCGTGTCTGGCCACTGGACACTGCCCTGCTGGGGCTCTTGGTCTCGGGCCCCTCCATATTGACATCCAATTTGTTTCTCCATTTTTTGGGCCTCTTCCCCCTCTCTATCTGCAGCTGATCAGTGAAGATTGATGCGTCTGTTTGTGTCGCCCGGCCCCGACTTCCATCAGGGGCCCCGGGAGCTGGCCGCGGCGGCCGATAGTGGACGCCGGCGTTTGAGTTATGTCCTCCGACGGCCGAAACAGAGAGACGCGATGGGATTTCACCTCAGTCTCAGCCTGGCCGGAAAAAACAAAACAAAAAAAAAACAACAACCATAGAAAACTACTGGGGAGGGGGTGGGACAAAATGGACAAGAAATGAGATGTTGGCAACAACATGGCTGACACGGCGCTCGCGGCACAGCGGGAGGATGCGGGGTGTGTTTCTATAGAGCGCTAATGCGGGAACATATGCCAGGGACCTACAGGTTATTTACACTAATTGACGTACACGCGAGCAAACAAGCCTGCCACCTAGTGTAGGTAGATGCCTTGTTTACTCCAAACCGCAGGTCATGCATTTTCGAGCTCTCATTAGCCTACTCTGTGATGGTTGTGAGGTGGAACTCTCTGGCTGTAATTGAGTTCGTCTGCATTATATTAGAAGCCCACCTTGCAAAATGTCACTTGTATCAGTTTGAGTCGCAACACCCATTAATTCAAAAGTTATCATACGTGTACAGTTTTGCACCTTCATCATTAGTTCTCAAAAATAATAATAGTAATCCTCCAAGACAATTAAAAAATGTTCCCTTATAAGAAGAAAGCATAACAAAAGTGTGTCCAAATACACATGTGTGTGTGTGTGTGTGTGTGTGTGTGCATGTGCATGTGGGTTTGAGGATATGTGTGCTTGTGTGTGAGATAGAGAGAGAGTTTGTGGGTGGTAGTTTGTCGATGCTATTCTGAGGATGGTGGATGGCAGTGCGTTCTCTGTGACCTGTTTTAATGCAGGTGGCCTTCATTTCAACTCATACTCTTTGTGTGCTCCTCCTTTGAGTCTCTGGCCTCATTTACTATGTGTGTGTGTGTGTGTGTGTGTGTGTGTGTGTGTGTATGTGTGTGCGTATATATATATATACATATGTTTGCGTGTGTGTATAGGTTGAGTTTGTGTACATTGACATAATAGAATGTAAGTATTAGTGTCTAAGCGGAAAGTAGTATATCATGTGTCCTTTGTGCATATGCATGTGTGTGTGTGTGTATGTGTGTGTGTATGGGTAAGCGTTTGGACTGTGAGTGTTGGTCTGTGCAGCATGTAACTGTGTGCGAGAGATGCCATTGTTTTGCCTCTGGAGGTTTCATTAAGGGCCTAGTGTCCAAAGGTAAAAAGTCATTCATCTCTCCTGTTGCAATGTGCCAGCTCTGCTCTTTGTCCCTACACTCTCTCTCTCGCCCTCCCTCTCTCCCTTTCTTTCTTCTCGTCTTCTTCTCCTCCCCCCAGCCCCTCTCTATCTCTTCTTCGCTCGCTCCCGCCACTCTGCGATGGGAAATAAAAGGGGGGATCAGACAGACCACACTGACCCGTTTGATGTGCTCCAGACGCGCTTGTCTAATGAACCCAACGTCTTCCATGAGATCAGCTTCCACGTTTCGCAACGCTCATTAATTAGAGCTGTCAAAACTTTCCCCCCTTTTTTTAAAAAAAAAGGCAACGGGTGGAGGGGGGGTGGGGGGAGGAGTGGGGGTCCTTCAAGCGCTTGAATGGGATACCGTTAATTAAAAATATATCAGATCAGGACCCATGAGTGCTAATCGTGATACATTAACCCTTGCTTTCTGACAGCCAGAGCTGTGCTGAGCCGTCCAAAGCAAGATGATCCCTTTTGTCCTAAAGTTACAGCACATTGAAGTTCCAAGGCTGCGAGAAAAGACCTTTTTTTTATTTAATTGCTTGTGTCCCATTACGCAGACTTTAACGAGAGGAGTTTGACGTGGCCTTCAACTATTCACTGAATCAGTGTGTTTTTTTCCCCCTCTGCTCCCACTCCCACTCTTTAAAATATATACTTCCGGATGTCTGGTGACAGAGGGAAACCGTTGAACTGTCTTTGAGATGGGTGTTGATAAAAACCCCTTGTACTTAGCAGGCATGCAAAGGCTGTCAGTTCCCCTACCACTGGTTCATTTATCTTTTAGCCTTTGTTTTGTCTATGAAGTATCCTGAGCTTTCTGATTCTCTTTAAGGGAAGCGAGAAGTAATTCATTCCACCATAACAGCGTCTGCCCTCCCAGCTTTAGGGAGAGAGTTACCCATTTTAATTACAACAGGCTGGTCGTCCAAGTCTGTGGTACACACACACACACACACACACACACACACATGGCCCACGCACACACAGAGGCTCGCAGTGGTCGCCCCTACAGATGAGAGGCGTCTTTGAAGAAAAGCACAAGAGAGTGTGGAATGCCTGTGGATTGCTGGTCAGGGGGATGATGGAGAAGGTGGTCAGAAGGGACGGCATGAGGGATGTGAAGCGTCCACAGGAGAGGGAGGCCAGTGTGCGTGTGTGTGTGTGTGTGTGTGTGTGTGTGTGTGTGTGTGTGTGTGTGTGTGTGTGTGTCCACAGGAGAGGGAGGCCAGTCGATAGACAACACAGGGCTACAGAGACGCCTCCGCGGGGGACCAGCATTGTTTTCACTCTGCCATTCATTTTAGCATCACTGACACTTGTCACCAGAGATTCTGATGCATGTATATACATCTCCCTCTTCCACGCCCGTGTGTGTGTGTGTGTGTGTGTGTGTGTGTGTGTGTGTGTGTGTGTGTGTGTGTGTGTGTGTGTGTGTGTGTTCTGTGTTGTGTGTGTGTGTGTATGCGTGCGTGAGTGTGTGTGTGTGGAGGGGGATGATTTGAGCAGCGGTGAGTGAGTCATTAGTGCGTTGTGCGGGCTGATGATGGTGGAGGGCAGGGCCGGGCTTTGCTCTGGCATGTTCCGTGTGTCTGTGCGGCGTGGCGTGGCATGCCGTGGCGTGGCGTGGCATGGCGTGGCATGGCGTGGCATGGCGCAGTGGTGTGGTGCGGTGCGGTGCGGTGGGCACTGTAGCAGTGTTGTGGTGCGGAGCGGTGCGGAGCGGTGCGGAGCGGTGCGGAGCGCTGCAGAGAGCCGGGCGGCGAGAGCCAGGAGACAAATGGGGGGGCGAGCAGGCAGGATCCTCGGCCAGGCCTTCTGATGCAGAACTCTAATTAATTTTGTGCAGTGTTTCAGAATTGATTGTGGTCATTTCTATTTCTCATTTTTCATCCGTTTCAAGGGCTCTTCCTCTCCCCTCTTCCCTCCATCCTCACCCCCCCACCCCCCAAATGCCCCCCCAAGAGTAATGGGCGTGTGTACATGCATGCAATCTATGAATACGAAACACACAACTGCCTTGGCTTAAGTGTGTGTGTGTGTTTGTGTGCGCGCACGCGTGTGTGTGTGTGTGTACAGGCGCGTTGAGGTTTGTAACATTAGGCGTTCAGGTTGAGAAGCGAGGGTGACATTGTTCACGTCATTGCGTGAGAGATCTGTTTATGCAGGCAGAGGTCATTTGCGATCACTCGTGTTTGTCCCTGTCACCGCAAATGGGCACCACTCAGCCTGGCTGATGCACCATCATGACACGGGCCCCTCTTATCAGGGAAGCGCACCGCAGAGGCGCAAAGTGATTTCAAAAAGACATAGACAACAGCACCGAGCAGGTTTTTAGATGCCGGCCTTGTTTTTCTTTGTGTCAGAACACCGCCTATGCCACTTTAAGAGAACCTGTACCCCCCCTGCCCTCCCTCCCTCCCCACTGAATGCATAAAATGAATGAATTTGATTATGGCTTTGTCTAATAGCTTGTGTATCACAATTTCCTCTTTTTAATCACTACTGTTAAATCCAGAGGCCCAGGGGCAGTGTTGTAATTTTTTTAATTATTTATTCATATGAATATAATTATTTATTTTTTGTTTTGCTTTACTAACAAAAGAGAGGGAAATAATTGTTTCACCGGAATTTAATAACAAGCAATAAAAACCAGCCAACCACGTTTGCGTGGTACCTCCACATTCAATCTCATCGCCGTACTATTATTAGACAGTTCTTTCGGTCCCCTTTTTTAGATTACCAGCCAAGATATTGAACATTTTCCACTGATAAATATTTCAGTTTGCTTATGAAAGGGGCTAATGCTGTCACATGAATATGGAATGATATTTCCTTCATGCTTCATTATGGCCTGGCACTTTTTGTAATGACAGGCAGGTGATAGAATATTTACGGGGGCTTTTCATAAGACATTTAGCTGGGCCGTCTCCACTGAAGGGCACCTGCTTTTTAAGATGCATTGTCCTCTTTTAACTCCGATACCTGTCTCCGCTCGCTACAATCACGGCGCGGCGACGCTCAGCCTCCGACGTGATTGGAAGCGACACCCGTTCAGCAACACTCAGCAAATGCATGCTCTCTCCCTCTCCCTCTCCCTCTCTCACGTCTCCCCGTCCTCTTCCCCCTCTCCCCCTCTCCGCCTCTCTCTCTCTCTTTCTCTCTCTCGCCTGTCTTTTATATTG
>NC_085004.1:3202959-3219918 GCF_963854185.1 Sardina pilchardus
CTTGTCGTGTTTCTCACCTCACCTCACCTAACTTACCTGTGTCAGTGCTATTTTTTTCCCGAGGTCACTGTGACCTCTTTCTCTTTTTCTCTCACTCTATCATTCTCTCTCTCTCTCTGTCTCTCTCTCTCTCTCCCTGCCTGTCTGTTGTGTGTGACCTGGCCCAGAGCAGGGGGAATAGTGCTTACTCGCTGCGTTTCCCCGCCGGAGGTTCGGCGTGCGGTTTTTGGAGACAGGCGAGTGAGTGAGGAATGATGGAGATGGGCTGGCGCCGCCACCCGGGAGGGGGGGGAGGGGGGGGGCAGGCGGCGATCACAGAGCCATTTCTAATCCACAGCTGTCAATACGGCAGGGGAGTGCGCCGAGCCCCGCCTGATGGATGGGTGCGGAAGTCATCCCTCGCCGCGGCTGACACACGCCACGGGCGCGGCCACCGAGGGCCCGCCAGATCCTGACTCGGCAGAAAGCCTGACTCCCCCTCTCCTCTCCTCCTCTCTTCTCCTCTCCTCTCCTCTCCTCTCTTCTCTTCCTCTTTTGTTCTGTCTCACCTCTCTCTAGGAGGCTGTCTGAGCATCCCTCTAGCAGGTGGGGACATCTTGTCTTGAAAAGTTTGTTTTGGTCACAGAGAGGTATCAGTGTTGGGATAATTGTGGTTGCAGGGCAGGTGAGGACTTTGAACAGTGATTCAACACCTCCCATCGGGCCTTTCCTATTACAGGATTGGCCAATGATTAGCCATCACTCAACAGGCTCTCTGAGATGGGTTTTCCCTCTAGATACATGTAGCCCCCCTGCCTGCAGCAAAGGACTTAATAGCTGCCATCAGATACCCATCCACATGTAGACATAGACGCGGGGACATTATGGAGATGACTACAGTGTTTCCATGTGCTCATGGACAGCCTACTGTAGCTTCAGCCATCCCTGTCCTCAGCATCCCTTCAGACAGCACCGTTGTGTTCACTGCCGAGCTCCACTACAGTACACTGCAGCGCCACTGTGGTGCTCGTCCCTCACACAGGCCACTGTGGTGCTCGTCCCTCACACAGGCCGCTGGTTCTCCTATATGGTCACTGTGGTGCTCGTCCCTCACACAGGCCGCTGGTTCTCCTATATGGTCACTGTGGTGCTCGTCCCTCACACAGGCCACTGTGGTGCGTGTCCCTCACACAGGCCGCTGCTTCTCCTATATGGCCACTGTGGTGCTTGTCCCTCACACAGGCCGCTGGTTCTCCTATACGGTCCGCACGCCCTCTTTGCTGGGTACTGCTGGCCTCCCCAGTGCTCAGCCACTGGCCTTTACTGCAACAACAACATCTGCGGAGCACCTTGTGTCATTCATTACAGCTGCCGCGGTGCGTGCTGTCTCTTCCCTGCTTGTTCCCCAGACAGATGTGCAGAGAGACACACTGACACCAGGCCCTTGCCCTCCTCCTGTAGCCCTCTGCCTCCCTCCTTCCCCCGTTCTCCTCCTCCTCCTCCTCCTCCTCCTCCTCCTCCTCCTCCACCTCCTCCACCTCCACGTCTGAGACGGCCCTCTCTCTCTCTCTCTCTCTCACGTGCCCCGCCTGTGTACGTGTGTGTGTACGTGTGTGTGTGTGTGTGTGTGTGTGTGTGTGTGTGTGTGTGTGTGTGTGTGTGTACGTGTGTGTGTGTGTGTGTGTGTGTGTGTGTGTATGTGTGTGTGTGTGTGTGTGCGCAGGTGAGGCGAGGCGGCGGTTGGTGGTTGCGCGCGGCACGGCGCAGATGAAATGACCCTGACACCATCCTGTCCGCCAGCGGCTTCCTGCACACACTCGGCCCCAATCGATTTGCTTCCCACTCGCCGCATACCAACGTGTTGTTTGCTAGTCATAAGGATGGGGGGGGGAGTGGGGAAGGGTGTGTGTGTGTGTGTGTGTGTGTGTGTGGTGTGTGTTTTGGAGGGGGGGTTGTAGAGGAGGGGACCCAGTGGAGGAAGCCGGCACACAACAGAATTGAATCTACTTCTTTGGAAAGCCCTGGGTTATCAAACTCATTAATCTACATGTCAGGGGCTGAGGATGAATAATTGTGTGTAGAATTTATCTGCCAATGTGATAGCTACTTCTCAGCGTCCCCCCTCGCCTGCATCCCCGCGTCGGGCCGAGCTCTTTAATTATTATATGCTTTGTCTTTGCTGTCTGTGGTCTTTTGGGGGAAATGAGGGGAACAGAAATATGCTACCCCTGCACTCAGAAGGACGATTTCTCTTTAATGTGACACTGACACCACCAGAGACAGAGAGAGGGGGAGCGAGAGAGAGAAAGAGAGAGAGGGAGAGAGGGAGAGATAGAAGCGCAAGAGAGAGAAAAGGAAAACAATCTTAACCCCACCCCTGCAACACATGTAGGCTGATAAACTCGTGTACTATGTACTATTAGCTGTCTGCTAGAGAATCTTTCATGCATAATGTGCGCAAGCCACGGCGCGCAGTGTTCATTTGGAGATAGGAGTGTGCACCACAGAGCTTCAGCTGGTGGATGTTTGTGATTATGAGCGTGTGCCTGTGTGTGTGTGTGTGTGTGTGTGTGTGTGTGTGTGTGTGTGCGCGAGTGTGTGTGTGCATGTGAATGAGTGCGTTTCCTCGCGGAAAGCAGCTCCTGATGAGATGGAGGCTGTTGTGGAGTAATGGAGGCCCTTCACATGAGGTGTGCCGGGCGTTCCGATGACTGATGAGGGAGGAATGATTCCAAATCATTACTGCCGCTGAACGTGCAGCTGTCATCGCCCCGCACGTCTGCCAGCAAGCACCCCCTCCCCAACCCCCCCCTCTACCCCCCAAACAATCCTCCCCCCACCCCACCCCACCCCACCCCACCCCATCCTACCCACCCCCAACCAGGGTGCTCTGCCGACGCCTCTCCCCACCGCTTGTAAGACGCCTCCCCCCCTTTGATAGCGGAGCATTATTACCTGACGCCGTGTTTTAGAAGATGAAACGAGATGAACTAACGTACAAAACAACAAACAACAAAGTTGTTGACAATGCAAAGGGGCTCGAGAACGTGGAAGCATAACAAACAAACATCGTTTCAGGAGCTCTTTAGTGTTTGCGTGTTGTGGAGGAGGCTGGGGGGGGGGGGGGGGGGGGGAAGCAAAAGCACACCAAAAAAAACAGTAAGTAAAGGAAAAAGAGAACATTGCAAGTGTGTTTTTTTTTTAAATAAAAAAAAAGCGTGTGTTCCCTCAGAAGTACGGAGAACAAAGACCCCCAAAGTCTTCAGAAGCGCGCTGCATGCTGTCGCGTAGCGGAGAGGAGCGGAGAGGAGCGGAGAGGGCCACAGTGGGAGAAGACAGCCACTCCCAACGTTTACTCCGATAGCTTAGCTGTCACAGCTACTAAAACAACCTCATCAGCCTCTAAGGGCCCAAAGCACAAACACACAAACCCCTTTCATTCAATAATGCTTTTTTTTTTGCAAATCTGCCATGCACATTTCCTCCCCTTGTTTAAGCGTAAATAGGATAGTCATTTGAAACATGGGCAAGCTCTGGACAGTGATTTATTTATTTATTTTTTATTTCATTTCCCCCCCACTATCAAACCTGTCCTTTGTCTGTGCGCGTAATATTTTTTTTTCTGCCTTGCATTCCTCATCTGAGCTCTGAAATAGAAAGCGCGTGGCGGGGAGAAAAAAGGAAGGATCCAGGTCAACCTTCAGACGCCCCGGCTCCTCTCAGCCCCTTGGCCCCCGAGCGAGAGGGGGAGAGCGCTGATGTATTTTAAAAAGCCTCTTCTGACCCGGAGGTGGCCGCGCGACTGTTTGCTTAAATGGACAAGTCGAGAGTTTTTTAAGAATGTGCTTTGTGTAGCAGATTTTTCCGCGATGCACTATTCCATTTAAAGGACACACACGCTCACTCACTCTCACACACACACACACACACACACTCAAACGTGTGCGTGTATATATACGCCACGGCAGCGATGGCGGAGGGCATGCGTGTCAGCCCAAGGTTCCAGCCCAAGGTGTTGTGGGTAATTCCAATTCACCTTGACTGGCCCTTGCGTGGTGCGCCCCCCCGACAAGTCTCAAGACATAAAATAGCCGCGCAGGAAAAGTTTTGGAGGTTGGAGGCGAGAGAGAGCGTGATCGAGAGAGAGAAGAGAAGAGAGGAGAAGAGAGAAGAGAAGAGAGGAGAAGAGAGCTCTCGTCCTGGCTGTCTCTGTCCCGGTATCTCGGCGTGGTTACTGATATTATGGCAAATTGAGTGGGGCTCGGTGCGGCGAGTGGCGGCGGTGTTTGGGGAGAGACTGTCTAAATGCAAATGATGGGAGAGGATATGAGCGCAGTGGCCTGACAGGAAGGGGGCGGCGGCCCCGCGGCCTAACGCTGCTTTGCATGAGGCGCCGCAGCAAACTTGGGATTGGCATTTGGGGAGGTGCCGCAGTCCAGCCACGAGCGCGTGGAACAAGAGGGTCCTGCGGACGAGAAGGGACTCATCAGTGGGAGATAAGCAGCGTGTGTGTGTGTGTGTGTGTGTGTGTGTGTGTGTTTGTCTTTGGGGTCGTGTATTTGTTTGTGTTGCCTTGTGTGTGTGTGTGTGTGTGTGTATGTGTGTGTGTGAGAGTGAATGTGTGCGTGTGTGTGTGTGTGTGTGTGTGTCTGTGTGTGTGTGAAACGGACGCAGCATTAAGTGATACAGATGGGGTAGACAATGGGAGCTGATGTGGGATTTAAATCAAGTCCTCTGAATCGCTGCTGGGATTGATGAGAGGAGAAATGGCTCCTCTGTTTGCACTGTTGAGTTGGTACACACACACACACACACACACACACACACACACACACACACACACACACCCACGCCGCAGCACCCTTAGAGCCTACACCCCATCCACGGCGCTTTTCAGGCGGCATTCTGGTCAGCAGGATTTTATAATGACCGCAGCGGTCAGGACTGATTTTTTGACCACAGCAGGCCAGAGTGTATTCTTAATGACGACGCGTGGTCACACACAATTTGTTTTTTCATTGCCTACTTAACATGAGGGGTGGCAGGAGGATTGTTTTGGTGAAATAATTCTCTGCCGCGGGCTGCAAAAAAAAGAGGAGCGCAGCGCATGCGGACGGATATCACCAGTTCAGGGCAATCTTGCGGTGGCGGGTCAATCAGCATTGTGAACACTGGAGCGCTCATACATTTCCATTACAGCCCGGCGAAATGTTTTTAAAATACACAACGGGGCTGCTGCAGATGCGATGACATCTAACGTGAGCTGCTACATGATAGCACAACCCCCTGCGCTCAAATCAATTTGGCACGTTGTCATTGCGAGCACACGGCTCTGAATGCGCTCCCATACTGTGGACAGTAGTGTGGGCAGTCTGACCAACACCAGCGTAGTGGCCATATGGCTGCCCTGACAGCACTTCCCCCACATTACACCCAAAAGCATTTGTTTGCATTAAATAGAATAATGCTGAGTGCTTGCAACCCACCCCCCCTCCACACACACACACACACACACACACACACACACACACACACACACACACTCACACACTCACACATGCATGCACACACACTCACACATGCACACACACACACACACACACACACACACACACACTCACACACACACACATACGCTCATTAAAGGTCTCCAGTGGCCCCCATCTCCCATTTGTAGTAAATTGGCGGTTGACACGGGAGGAGAGCTGGCCTGGGGCCCTTGGGGGCCCCCCCCCTCATAGGAATGGATGAGACGAGGGGGGGTGGGGGGGTTAGAGGGGGGAGCGAGGGCCCCTGGTCGGTCGGCCGGGCCGCGGTGTCATCCCTGTTTATGATGTGCTCATAATTAAGCGTGCGGTGGCGGCCGGCAGCCAGTGTGCTGACCACAGAGGAGCGCAGGCAGGCAGGCGGGCGGGCAGGAAGATGAATGAGGCCGGCCCGCGTAATATCTGCAGACTTGGGGGACTCTTCTGTTAAAGACTGTCAGAGATGATTATTAATGTATGATATGGCCTGCGCACTAATGACCACAAACAACAGCAAAGCAAGTACAAAAAAAAAAAAAACCTGTGTACGTGAGTGTTTGTGTGTGTGTGTGTGTGTGTGTGTGTGTGTGTGTGTGTGTGTGTGTGTGTGTGTGTGTGTGTCTGTGTCTGTGTCTGTTTGTATGTGAGTGTTTGTGTGTGTCTGTGTCTGTGTGTGTGTGTGTGTGTGTATGTGTGTGAGTGTTTGTGTTTGCATTGCAGTGGCCAAACAAAGACTCACAGGCACTGAAATGCAGTCGCATGCGCGGAATATGGAATTCCACAAAAGTTGTCTGTTGTCTTGATGATGTTTTTGTATTGCTGTCTGTGCCAGTTATTATTCATAGATGAATGCAGTTTTTTTTTGCATTGGTTTGGCTATGACTTCCCGTGGAGATAGTGGTAATTCTGAATGTAGGCTCGTGTGATTCTACCTCTGTCAGCTCCTGCTGTTAAACTCCTACTGTGTAACGACACACGGACACACACACACACACACACACACACACACACACACACAGTCACACACACACACACACACACGCAGCAGAGGTGTGCTCCTGACTCTCCGTGGCTCTGTCAGTGCTGAGCTCCTGGTGGATAGTGACAGCAGGTCTCAGGAGGGTTGAGTGGATCTGGGCTCGCTGGAATCAGGCTTGACTGCATTAAGGGGGAATTACATGACACCGTTGGCATGGTGGAGCTTTATCTACTGGCTGCTGCCTCTCCTGCACACCACCCCCGCCACCCCCTGACACCCCACGGGTCAGCCTCACTCAAACGTCACCCCACGAAGCACCTACACCCCCCCCCCCCCTCCATGCCACCCCCTGCTGATAACACTGAGAGGATTACAGCAGGAGAGGAACCACTGTGAGTGGAGAGAGAGAAAGAGAGAGAGAGAGAGGAGAGAGAGAGAAAGAAAGAGAAGGACAGAGAGTGTGAGAAATACAAAAGCAGAAAAGAAAAGAAAGAAAGAAAAAAAGGTGTTTACCTTTTTACCTTCGGCTCAAGTCATTTTTTCTAGCAAGGCAGTGGTAAGCTGTGTAAATGTTGAATGATAAGTAGGTTTCTTCAGGAATAGTGGTGTAGTGGTGGGAATGGTGCTTTGTACCGTATTTGTGAGGCAGGACTGCAGAAGTTGTAATAATGTATTCCTGTTTCCATGAGGATTCAGAGTTGCAGCCTTAATCTGTGTAGGGAGGTGTGAGCAGCAGGACTGGAATTCACACCCATACACACACAAACACACACAAACACACACACACACACAAACACACACACACACACACAAACACACACACTCTCTCTCCCGCTCTCCTTCTCTCTCTCTGGGATAGTTTCCCACTCCCTTAAATGCAAATTTTAGCCAATACTTTGCTATCACAGACAGACACACACATGCACACGCACACACACTCTCTTACTCACTCTCTCTCTCTCATACACACACACACACACACCAATAGACACAAATGTACTACTTTCCTGTCTCTCGTGCACACACACAGTGGCTGAGCACACCAGAGTGTTTACTGTTTCACCTCGCCGTCGCCAACAGATGGTGATGCTATGGGCAATCACACTGGTTTATGAGGGAAGAGCAGCAAAATGCCTCTCCTCCATCATCAATAGACAGTTAGTGTGACAAGCAGCCCCTTCAATCTGCGCCTCCACCACCACCGCCGACGCCGCCGCCTCTCCGCGCGCTCACATCCGTCTCGTCTCCGCCGTCGACCGCCTCTCTCCCCGTGCCTTGCTCGCACGCACGCACACACACACACACACGCACGCGCGCCAAGCGCACAACTTTCTGACAGACAGCGGCGCTCAAAAGTGGGTGCCGTCGGGGGATTAGCCTGTAAACACAGAGCTGATCAGGCTCGGAGGTGAAGCGCAGCGTGAGCGCAGATTGATGGCGGAGGAATTATGTCCTATAATGGAGTGAATTAGACACACGCCCTGCCTTCACCGGGAGCCTCAACGGTGCTGCTGGAGCAGTAGTGGTGTAAAGGGCGAGTAGTGGAGTAGGGTAGCAATAGTATTGTAAAGGGCGAGTAGTGGATTAGTTGAGCAGTAGTGGTGTAAAGGGCGAGTAGTGTAGCAGTAGTGGTGTAAAGGGCGAGTAGTGTAGCAGTAGTGGTGTAAAGGGCGAGTAGTGGATTAGTGTAGCAGTAGTGGTGTAAAGGGCGAGTAGTGTAGCAGTGTAGCAGTAGTGGTGTAAAGGGCGAGTAGTAGAGCAGTAGTGGTGTAAAGGGCGAGTAGTGTAGCAGTAGTGGTGTAAAGGGCGAGTAGTGTAGCAGTAGTGGTGTAAAGGGCGAGTAGTAGAGCAGTAGTGGTGTAAAGGGCGAGTAGTTGAGCAGTAGTGGTGTAAAGGGCGAGTAGTAGAGCAGTAGTGGTGTAAAGGGTGAGTAGTGGAGCAGTAGTGGTGTAAAGGGCGAGTAGAGTAGCAGTAGTGGTGTAAAGGGTGAGCAGTGTAGCAGTAGTGGTGTAAAGGGCGAGTAGTAGAGCAGTAGTGGTGTAAAGGGCGAGTAGTGGAGGAGTAGTGGTGTAAAGGGCGAATAGTGTAGCAGTGGAGCAGTAGTGGTGTAAAGGGCGAGTAGTAGAGCAGTAGTGGTGTAAAGGGCGAGTAGTGGAGCTGCTGGAGCAGTAGTGGTGTAAAGGGCGAGTAGTGTAGCAGTAGTGGTGTAAAGGGCGAGTAGTGGAGCAGTAGTGGTGTAAAGGGCGAGTAGTAGAGCAGTAGTGGTGTAAAGGGCGAGTAGTAGAGCAGTAGTGGTGTAAAGGGCGAGTAGTGGAGCAGTGTAGCAGTAGTGGTGTAAAGGGCGAGCAGTGTAGCAGTAGTGGTGTAAAGGGAGAGTAGTGGAGCTGCTGGAGCAGTAGTGGTGTAAAGGGCGAGTAGTGTGGCAGTAGTGGTGTAAAGGGCGAGTAGTGTAGCAGTAGTGGTGTAAAGGGCGAGCAGTGTAGCAGTAGTGGTGTAAAGGGAGAGTAGTGTAGTAGTGGAGCAGTAGTGGTGTAAAGGGCGAGCAGTGTAGTAGTGGAGCAGTAGTGGTGTAAAGGGCGAGTAGTGTAGCAGTGTAGCAGTGTGATGAGGAGAGGAAGGAGGACGTGGCGTATGAACACACAGATGAAAAGGAAGTGCTTTGGGTTTGGTTCAACACCTGCCCGCCAACTACACACACACACACACACACACACACACACACACACACACACAAACACAGAGAGACACACACGCACACACATATATACACACACAGATGCACACACACACACACACACACACACACACACACACGCGCGCGCACACACACACACACACACACACACACACGCTAAGTTACCTGTAATGTACATGCCTCAATTGAGTGAGGAAACTTGGACAGCATCCCAGACTTGGGGAAACGTCTACAGGGTTCAGCTGGTAGCCAGTAATGGCTTCTCCTCCGCATGTTGCCTTGGCACCGCGCTCCCGTTTTAATTTCCCAGCTGAGGACGAACGCCGCCGAAAACCACGAGCGTTGAACAGTTCATTACCGGGTCAAAGGTCACCGCCTCGGTGCGTGCCGCGCGGGCGTCGGCGGTGCTCTTTCTGCTCGGCTTGGTGCGGTGCGGTGCGGTGCGGTGTGGTGCGGGGGTTTGGCCGTGGCTCCCCCCGCTGCACTGGAGGTGTCGGTGCGGGCCCTGGTCAGGCTTGTTAATGGAGGGTAAACAGCAGGCAGACTCGGCCTAATGGGGCGTCAGAGACGCTTCATTTCCGTTAGACTGGCTGCTGCCTTTTAACATATTGAGACGCACCAGGGTCGAACAGTAAGGTCAGCACTGGGGTGTGTGTGTGTGTGAGTGTGTGTGTCTGTGTGTCTGGCGAGAAGGAGGCGTGCGCGCACACACACACACGCACACACCCACGCACACACCCACGCATACACGCTCACACCCACACACCCACACACATGCCTCACACATGTCTCTCCCTGACTCTCTTAATATAAGAGAATAGGAAGAAAGTTTCTTGTCTGTCTTCAAACTTTCCTCTGTCTTTGCTCTTCTTGCCCCCTCCTCCTCCTCCTCCTCCTCCTCCTCCTCCTCCTCCTTCTCCTCCTCCTCCTCCTCCCTCTCTCTCTCTCACCCCCTTCTCTTCTCTCAGAAAACTGTGATTCAGTGACTCTGATTGCTATGCATTGTTTAGTTTCTTTCATTAATGCTCTCTGCCACTCCGGCTCCACAGATGAACAATAGCAGGGCCCCTGCAAGGGGGATCAATACCAGATTGCTGATAGCGCCCCGTCCATTCGCCGGCTAGATTACATGATAAATGGGCCGGTCCATACCTTTTGACACCCCTTCGTTCTTGTAGGGCCCGGGCCTGAGAGCGCAGCCTCCTGCCACCGGCGGCTCGCGGGGCCCCCTGACAGCCAGCCAGGGCTTAGTGGAGAACAATGACTAAAAGAGGGAGAAACAAACAGCAAAGCCACAAATAGGCAATCTGCCGCCGCGGTGAAAGAGAAGGATGGCCCCGAGGAGCCTTTTCTCTGGCGTTGATGTAATTAATGTCAGTGAAAGTTGTTGACGGAGAGAGATGCAGTTACACTTTGACCCTCATGTGTGGCCCACCACCACCCTCGGACTGGTTTTTCGTGGGCTTCAGAAAAGCTGTGCCGTTTTCTTTTAATAAGCAATGAACATTTTTTGTCTTTTATAAAAATGGCATCGTCGTGGAATTTCTATGCATTTTTATATGCAGTTCATTTTATCTATATCCACTTTTTACTTTTTAACTTTTTTTTAAACGTGACAACCGATGGTTAATGTTATTTTTGGTCCACTTTTCTTCTAAGCTGGGCTTTTACACAACTAAACTCAATAGCAGATACATATGTAGATGTATTAAGAATGAATTTACTGTATTCGCAGGTACTTTGTTTTCCTCATAGTGAAAGAAATAGCATGTGAAACATCTAACTGGCACAGCCGTCTTATTTTGGTTCGGCTCTTATCCATTTCTGCTAACTCTCATGTCTCTGGTTTTCGTTTCAGCACGAGCATAAATCGTGACGCTGGCCAACTCACATAATATTCATATTTATAGGAAATGTAATAGTCTCTGGGATTTAGCGAATTTCCCTGCAGCAGTCGGGGGATGTATTTCTATGGCAATGAAAACAATGCCTGGCCTTTTTATTTTTGGATGAAATTGACACTCTATAAAAGTCAAGGTTTTTTTTTTTTAAAAAGTGAGAGAAGTAACAGGAAGAAAAAAAAATGACTTAATTTCCTCATTGACACATTGTCCTCTGTAAAAAAGTGAAGGACAGATTTTCTTTCTTTCTTTCCATCTGTGTGTGTGTGTGTGTGTGTGTGTGTGTGTGTGTGTGTGTGTGTGTGAAGACTAATGACCCCCGCATATGGCGAGTCGCCCATTTTAAAAAGAAACAAACACCCCCTGGCCATTGGTACTCCAAGCGAGAACTTAACTCCATCCTGGCCGGCTGCGTGACCCGGCCCCTGTGTCCCTGCACACTTGAGCCCCAGCACAGCCCAGCGCAGCGGCACTAGAGCCGGCCTCCTCCTCCTCCTCCTCCTCCTCCTCCTCCCCGTGTCCTCGCGCCGCTCCACTGGCCGGCTCTCAGTGATGCGCCGCACGGCACGGCCCTCCTGACGGCCTGGCCTCCTCGCTGCTTGAGGAGCTGAATAAGCAGGTGTCACTTCCCTCTCCTCTCCTCTCCTCTCCACGTCGCTCTCCTGCCATCTGCCCCTGGACGGGACTGGACAAGATTTATGGACGCCGGGGGGGGGGGGAGTGAGATTCCATAACAATTTGAATAATTCACTTCTGTCATCTGCTCAGGAATGTGTTACCGATCCGGCCCACGTTGTCCTCCATTTGCCAAACGCTAGCGACGCCTCAGGCGCGGGGAAGAAGCCGTCTCCTCTCCAGGATCTGATGTGATATGTATCTGCCATATGAACTCTTCTGACGAGCGAGCACGCGCCTGAGTGTGTGTGTGTGTGTGTGTGAGTACAATTGCTCCCAAGGACGGACCGGCAGGCAGCGTTATTGCATTCTAATGATCTCATTGGGCCCCGCCGAGGCCCCTTACTGGCTCTCTTTATCCGCTAACCTTCCTCTTATTACCCCCATCAGCTCTCCTCTCCCTCCACCCAAACCGCCCGCTCCGCCCGTGCGAAGGCACAGAGACGGTGTTTAAGGCGAGAGCCCGCGCGCCGCGTATGCCTGTCATAATCACCGGGGACTTTGAGCCTGATCCCTCGCCGGAGACCTCATCTCCAGGAGCGGCCTCGTCAGGCGGAACAGGTAATTGTGGAGATTTTGGTAATTTTTCTGAAAGTGGCTTCAAATCGCGTTAGGAGTGTGTGCGGCACCTGTCCCTGACTCGCCCGCCGTCGCCTGTCGCCACGGAGACACACACACACGCGGCGCCCGAGGACTTACACCTCTCCGCGGGACATGGACGCACTCGCACAGGGGAGAGCGGCACTCCACACACACACACACACACATCCAGCACACAATGGAAACACTCTCACACACATAGACTCACAGACACAGAGACACGCGCACAACACTCACACAAACTCACACACTAATCCTCTCATTTTGTCACAGCGAGCACCAATTCCATCATGTGGGCTGAAGACAGGCGTAGCTCATCTGCCCTTGCTTTGAGGCGTTATCTGAACACCTGCAAACAGCCCCAAACACGTCCACCTGTGTGTGCAGCCCTGCAGGGCCTTCCTCTGGCTACACCTGCCTGTCTGCCTGCACAACCAAGGGATCGGCTGCTTGAACTGTCATGCTGTTTTTCTTCTTTTAAAAAACTTTTCTCTCCCTTCATCCATCCTCTTTCTTTCCCTCTTTCTCTCTCCCTCTCTCTTCCCTTCTCTCTCTCTCTCTCTCTCTCTCTCTCTCTCTCTCTCTCTCTCAAGAATTTGCTTGCTAAGAGACAGCAGTAAGAGTTTGTGGGAAAGACAGTGTCTGTGTGTGTATGTATGTGTGTGTGTGTTTTGAAAGAGAGAGAGAGAGAGAAAGAGAGAGGGAGAGAGAAAGAGAGAGAGGGGGAGAGAGAGGAAGAGAGACAACAGGCCTTACCTGCCCAGTCCCTGGTGTGTCCCAGGTGCCGGCGCGCGCGTCAGAGAGCTCATGTCTGCTGTCAGAGAGGAGCAGGAGAAAGACAGCGACGGCGTGACCGCCAGGCCCTCCAGGGCCAGCCGCAAGGGTCAACCCTTCAGCGAGACAGAGAGGAGAGGCAGGCAGGGAGAGGGAGAGGGAGCGGGAGAGGCTGAGGCAGCCAGGAGAGGATGGGGTGGGAGGAGGGGGGGTGTGGGGGGGCACAGAGACAGCCCAGTGGCAGTGATCCGCCTCTGACAGTCTGTCAGGCCCATCAAACGCCACCATACTGCCCTGTCATACATGCCTGCTGCCCGGCGTCTCCCTCAGCCCAGAGACAGAGAGAGAGAGAGAGAGAGAGGGAAGGGGAGAGAGAGAGAGAGAGCTGAAGAGGTGTCTCGGAAATTTCCCCAAAGTTCACGGTGGGTTTTCTGACAAACCTGTCTCTTCTTTTTTTCCCCCTCTCTTGGAGGCTTTTTCCACAAAACAATATGAAACGGACAAATGCAAAAAGACCACATTTCTATACAGGCAGGGAGGCCGCGGTGCATCGTTGTCCTCTCAGCCGGTCTGTTGTGACAGAATAAAAACAGCCCATGTTATTCATTACTCCGCCGTTTCTAAAACCCGACAATCTCAACGTGCGGTTTCATAACAAAAGGGGGGAAATGGGTGGTCTTGGAGCCCATGTAGTCCACGGGCAAAGCCTGCTTTGGTGAGGACCCAGGTGGGTAGAGGCCACAGGGGGCACGTGGTGATCTGACACGGGCTTAAATTCGGCTCTTAACTCCCGCGGGCGCGCCAGCGGTGTCAGCCGAGAGGGAGTGCTCTCCTTCAGATCTGCGGCGTCGTGGGCGCACGGCTTTGATCTCCCCGCCGCACTCTTCAGTAAAAGGCTTTAATGCTACCCTGCGCTCTCACTCACTGCACCGCCAGGAACTCTCACCTGAAGAGTGCTGTGACACACACACACACACACACACACACACACAAAGAGTAAAGTCCTCACATCCTTTCTCTATCTCCCTTTCCCCCTTTAATCAGTGTTAGTAGTACCTGTGGATTGTAGGAAAGAAACTAATAGAGGGGGAAAAGAAAGAAAGAAAGAAAGAAAGACAAAAAAGAATGAATAAAAAAAAGACAGAAAGAAAGAAAGTGAAAAAAGAAGGAAATATAGTCGAAGAGTAGGCATCAACTAACTGGTGTAATCCTGTAGCCTTTAATTAAAACACTCTAATGATCTGAAGAGGGGAGAGAGAGGGAAGGGCAGAGGAAGAAAAAAGGGGAAAAAAGTCATTTTCTAGCCCTGCACTTTCCTTTTCCACTTCATCCCTTCATCCCTGCCCCCTCCATCCGTCTCCCCTCTCCCTCTCCCTCACACACACTTTTTCAAAGACATTTGTTGAACGATTTACATGACTCCAGAGGGCCCGTGAATTTGCAATGCAATAAGCAGAAGCGTATGAAAGAGGAGCGCGTACAGATACTTTTAAGATCCTTTTATAATCCTGATGAGAAGATGAAGAGAGCGGCCACAAGGAGGAAGAGGGAGGCGGAGGGGGGGAGGGTGGAAGAGAGGAGCGAAGGGGCAAAAAAAGAGATGGAGGGAGAAAAAGCCCACATGGCCTTCCGCTGGTAAATTAAATATCCCCGGGGGGGCAAGAGGGGGCGAGTGGATGGCAACCGCAGGGGCGTCAAAGCAGTTTTCGGCCGCGGCCGTGTCAAGAAGCCGCGGCCGGCGCCATCCAATCCCAGTGGCATCCTATCTGTGGCCCCGGCCACCGACAACAATCTGGGCAGATTAGTCCGAGTGTGGAGCCACGGAGCAATCAGAGAGCTCTCCTCCCCCGAGCACAGTCCACCCGGCCACCACCGCCACCACCGCCACCGCCGCCATTTCACTCTGGGTATGCCCTAATCCCTCACCAGTGCAGCCACCACACACACACACACACACACACACACACACACACACCATATTGTATGTATTAAAATGTGCCCTGGGAATATTGAAAACACCACAGATATACTCACTTCTGGCGGAGAACTCTGTGAAACAAATGCGGTGCGTGTGCCAGACATCAACCAAACCGTTGTGCGTTTTGCGCCTTTGGCTTGTGGATGTGGGGGCTAATAATGATCTCCGGCTAAAACAATGAGATGCAGAGTGCATTCAGGTGAGGGCATCCTTTAGGAGCAGTGAGCAGAGTGGGCCCATCTCAGGAGGTGCGCTCCGTCAATCACCACTGCCACCTCGCACAGCACAAAGCTGAGGATGTATGGAAATTTCCGGAACCCCTGTCAGAGGATGCAGTCGATTGGCTCACAGATGAAGAGGATTCTGTCCCAAGGGGCTAATGGATTGCACCTGTTTGACTATCTCTCAGTGGGACTCCTGCATCGTGCCTTACTGTAGATTGCTTTGCTGTTCTGCATTTATTTGATTTTTTTTTTCAGGAAAAAAAATCTTACAAGCACTAGTGAGCTTTTAAACAGATTTTGCTTTTGTGAATGAAGTGATGTGTGATACCAGTATTCATGCTCATTTCATTGAAATATACTGTAAAATGTCCTGAACAACATTCGGGGACAGTGCCTTTTACTAAGTAGCACTTTAGATGACCAAAAAAAAAACCCAACTTTGGTGACTTCTAATAAAACAAATTTGAATATGCCCAAGAAGTTCGCTTCCAACTCTGAAGTCACTGGTTAATGACCCGGTCACTGATTTAAAAAAAAAAAATAGTATATATAAAAAAAAAAAATATATATATAGCTCCTTCCTTTCTTCAGCCGGGTGATTACTTACAGTCTATAAAGGTTGACGCTCTCCTCTCTGCTGCACATTTACATCTCCAGATAGGTTCGCCCTGGTGAGGTGCTTTTAATGTGCCGTGTTGATTCGTAATCTGTGTTGTTCCACACGCCTGCACTAATGATTTCTCTCTACTGCATTTGTAATCAGATTCATTTGTTTTCCTGGCTACAGCATTCTCACAAACAACAGGAGATGAGTAGTCCCTCTCTCTCTCTCTCTCTCTCTCTCTCTCTCTCTCTCTCTCTCTCTCTCTCTTCTCTCTCTCTCTCTCCCTCTCTCTCCCCTCTCCTCTCTCTCTCTCAGCAGACACAGGCAGCCTGGAGCTGATCACACTGATGTGCTGAGATGAGAGCATCATGGATGAGTGTCTACAGCAGGAGGAGTGAGGGGAAAAGTCTGGCCAGTGTGCTGGTAAGGTCCTAGAACAGCAAGAACATTTGAAATGCTAAAAAACAAATAACATCCAGTGTCATTTGTTCATTATTTGAGAAAGACAGACAAATAACCTTGCCGGGTCATTATGATCAATAATAAATTACAGAATTACAGAAAACATTATTTTTCACATTACTCCTAAGGTGAAGTGTGCTAATTAATTTTTTGCATGGCAAATAACAGTCAAATAAAAGATGAAATATCGGTCTATGAAAACAAAATCACAGTTTAGCATTTATGCTGGCATTATCCACCTCTGCTTTATGCCTTCTCTAAATATTTTAGAATAATGTTTCTTTGCATCAATTTGTTTGTTGGTATGCATGTGCCTTGGCCTGTTTGTGTGTGTGTGGTGTGTATGTGTGTGTGTGGGCACGTCTCGACCCTTGAGACAGGTGACATTTGAAGCTGCCAACGGAGATGGATGTGGCGTTTGTGTGGCTGGCCAGGTCATCCAGAGTGCAACATGTGGCCTGGAGGAACAAGAAACCAGCGATTGAGAGGGAGAGGGAGGGAGAGAGAGAGAGAGAGAGAGAGAGAGAGAGAGAGAGAGAGAGAGAGAGAGAGAGAGAGAAAGA
>NC_085004.1:3222618-3235118 GCF_963854185.1 Sardina pilchardus
ACACACACACGCTGCATCTACCTCAAATCAACCTAACACAATACTTAAATGAACACATACTGTAAGCCTTATACATTCAGAGACTGAAAGGACATACTTCAATGTTAGGGCTCTGACAAATGCATATGCTGCCACTATATACTAACATCAAATAGAGAACTTCCAGTATTTTTGTGTCGTAGTTGACTCGATTATTTTAAAAGTGAGTTTATAAATGCAAAAGAGTGTAATGAATAAACACAACGATTGCAGATTCTTAGTTATGGCTTCACACCAGCAGGGGGAAGAGTGTCCAAAGAAACAGCCATTAGTGTAATAGGAAATCATGGGGGAGAGAGAGAGAGAGGGAGAGAGAAGGAGAGAGAGAGAGAGAGAGAGAGGGAGAGAGGGAGAGCAGCTTCACTTCACAACGCACAGTGTGCCATTTCAATACGCAATGTTCGTACACACACGAGACAAAAAAGTCAATCGTCACCAAGATGCAGTAACTTATTGTTTGTATCATTTATAAATAAATATAAAAGTGAGTAATTTTTTTTAAAAAGTGTACACACATGTTTGTGATTATAGCACTGTCAATCATTAATTGCAATTAAAAAAACACTTTTTATCAACATACAACAAAAGTAAATAATATATAACAAGTCATTATTGTATTGTGTTGATCTGAAAGTTTAACTCTGATTTAAGAACAATATCATATAAACATGAATAAATGCGTTGTGTACGCAGCACATTTACCGACACACACACACACACATAGGAACGATTGCGTGTGCTATCTAGGGTCCAGTCGCTGAGCTCTGTCCAGCTCACTAGCCGGCCGAGTGGAGAGGAGAGAGCGGCCGAGTCCAAACCCGTCTTAAGTCTTAAGCCCTCTCCCACTGCAGCTCGGCGCGCGTAGTCGGGACCACAGCCCAAATTGACATGATTTTTTAAAAGGGTTCAACAACTCGCTTGTTGTACAGCAGAGCAATTAGCACGGCGTGCTCATATTAATTAGCGGTGAGTGTTTTCCTTTCATTAATGCGTATTGCGGGGAGGGAGAGGCGGCGGAGACAATGGCGGAGTGGAGCTTCCATAGGATAACCCCGGAGCCCCATCTCCCTGACCCCGACGTGCGGCCCACACCATGTGACGGGGGCATTGTGCCAAGCGGCTGAACCGTTCATTAAACATTTTATGCAAATGCTGTTTGTTTTATAAGCAAATTAACAACGAGGATTTTGCAAAAACAGGTGCTGTGGTGTGAATGCACACTAAATGATGTGATACTGAAGGAATTAATTAGAGCCGGAGCAGTAATTAGATGCAATAATTTGTGTGATTAGCGGGCTGTTTAAGAAGGAAGACACACGCAAGTGTGCACACAGACACACACACACACACACACACACACACACACACACACACACACACACACACACACACACACACACACACACACACATACACGCACAGGCATAATGTACACACGTACCGTGCATATGCTCTGTTGGGATATGGTGTGACGTTGTTGTCCCTCACAGCTGACACACACACACACGCGCGCACACACACACACACACACACACACATACACTTACACACACACACACACACAAGAGGGAGACGGTGAGAGGGGAAAGAGAGAAAGAGAGAGAGAGAGAGAGATCTTCTCTTTTCATCGCTTTGGAAATGTTTCATTAAAAAACGCTGACATGACTGTAGCTAATTACAAAAACGAGCTTGAGGTGGGGGCTGATTGGGGGGAGGGGGGGGGTATGCATGCGTCTTTTTTATTTCCCCCTTTTCCATTTTCTTTCCTCTGGTCCTTTGCTTCCAAAGTCAATGAGCCTCCTTACCTCAAAGCAAAGGGGAAGCTTATCAACGCAGCACTTCTAAATTTGGAAAAGAGGGCCACGATAAAAGCTGCAACCTGTTTTTCCCTCCCTCTCTCACTCCTTTTATCCATCCTTTTATTCTCACTCCTCCTTTTCCCTTTTTGTTACATATTATTAAAATCATAAAGTGCATAATTAATTTCTGCAGATGTAGTGAATTTGGTTCTGGCACCAGTTCTGTTAACAGGGCCACTCTGCTTCCTGCTGCAAAGTCTGTGTGTGTGTGTGTGTGTGTGTGTGTGTGTGTGTGCGCACGCATGCGTGTGCGTTCGCGTGTCTTTTAATGTGTGTCAGGGAGTGGAATTCCAAATGAGAATGTATCCTGAAACACGGATTGTGTGGAAACTTGCAACTTCTGCTTTGGCACAAAGACACCCGATGCCACCAGTGAGCTGCCAGACCCCATATGGCACACACACACACACACACACACACACACACACACACACACACACACACGTACTGCTGCCCCACATGCAGCCCAGAGGCCAGTGGCAGATCAGAGCCCTCTCATAGGAGGTGCAGGAGTAGGAGGAAGTGGAGGATGACTACTCTGTGATCTCACCCCCCTAACATGCCCCCCCCCCCTGCTCACACACACACACACACACACACACACACACACGGCTTCCCTCTCATTTGGACAGAAGTCCTGGGGAGGGGCCCCTGGGGTCTTAAATGAAGCCATCCCTCAGTGTGCCTGCTCTGGGCGCCCCCTCCATCCCCATCCCCAGCTCCATCCCCAGGCTCCAGCCCCAGCTCCATCCCCGCCCCCCCCCCCCCGGCCCCCGCTGCCAGGCGGCTGCTTTATGGGCTGCCGATGGGATTTCCCCCGTCACCACCCTGCTCCATATGCCAGCGCCGTCACGGCCGCGAGGTGATTGGAACCACTTGTTGATAAGTAGGATCCCGTCCTCCATGGTGCCTGGACGCATCTGCTGGGGTGGGGTGGGGTGGGTGGAGGTGGGGTGGGGTGGGTGGAGGTGGGGTGGAGTGGGGTAGTAGGGGCGCTCTCGGCGTTTCACGTGACAGTCAGTAACTTTCTTATCGCCTCGTCTAGCAAGACTCGACCTCAGCTTCTCCCTCTTCAGTCTCTCAAACGACGTGCCAGTCCATCCCTGGCCTCAACATACACACACACGCACACACACACGCACACACACACGCACACACACGCACACACACCCTGGCCCCAACACACACACACACACACACACACACACACACACACACAGTTGTGTACCAGACGGTTGCTTTGGCGAAGCCCCTGAAATTAATCTCTGTCTTGTCGACAAGACTGCTGGGACCAAGCCGAGCAGGCAGGGTTTAGGAAATCAGATTCCGAGCTGCTTAACTTATTTTTTTGTGATTACAGTTATTATCACGGTAGCATTGGCTGCAGAATGCGGCTTGCCTGGCTCGGTTGGAGTGAGTGGGTCTGAGTGCCACTCATCCCGAGATTTGACCAACCTGATTGGCTTGAGAATCTGATATCAGTACATATCTTGATAGATTGGTCATGCCAATGAAACCAGAGAAACTGCAAGTTTGGGAGTTATTACGGATCTAATTAAACATCTACTGATTTTTCAAATAGTCATAGCTTTATAATGTGCGGAAGGGGATTTTAAAAGATGAGAAAGGGGATTTGGTGCTAAAAGTGGCTGTTCCAAGGCAATAGCAAGGCTTTACAAGTGCCTGTAGTAAGCCCATCCTCAGCATCCTCATTCATCTGCCATTACATGCTCTGTGTTGTGTTGGTGTAATGGTGCGCAGCAGCTGCTCCAAAGAGATGGACTAATGTCCAAAGCAGTGGACTCACCACCAGGAGAGATGGACTAATGTCCAAAGCAGTGGACTCACCACCAGGAGAGATGGACTAATGTCCAAAGCAGTGGACTCACCACCAGGAGAGATGGACTAATGTCCAAAGCAGTGGACTCACCACCAGGAGAGATGGACTAATGTCCAAAGCAGTGGACTCACCACCAGGAGAGATGGACTAATGTCCAGAGCAGTGGACTCACCACCAGGAGAGATGGACTAATGTCCAAAGCAGTGGACTCACCACCAGGAGAGATGGACTAATGTCCAGAGCAGTGGACTCACCACCAGGAGAGATGGACTAATGTCCAAAGCAGTGGACTCACCACCAGGAGAGATGGACTAATGTCCAGAGCAGTGGACTCACCACCAGGAGAGATGGACTAATGTCCAAAGCAGTGGACTCACCACCAGGAGAGATGGACTAATGTCCAAAGCAGTGGACTCACCACCAGGAGAGATGGACTAATGTCCAGAGCAGTGGACTCACCACCAGGAGAGATGGACTAATGTCCAAAGCAGTGGACTCACCACCAGGAGAGATGGACTAATGTCCAAAGCAGTGGACTCACCACCAGGAGAGATGGACTAATGTCCAAAGCAGTGGACTCACCACCAGGAGAGATGGACTAATGTCCAAAGCAGTGGACTCACCACCAGGAGAGATGGACTAATGTCCAAAGCAGTGGACTCACCACCAGGAGAGATGGACTAATGTCCAAAGCAGTGGACTCACCACCAGGAGAGATGGACTAATGTCCAGAGCAGTGGACTCACCACCAGGAGAGATGGACTAATGTCCAAAGCAGTGGACTCACCACCAGGAGAGATGGACTAATGTCCAAAGCAGTGGACTCACCACCAGGAGAGATGGACTAATGTCCAAAGCAGTGGACTCACCACCAGGAGAGATGGACTAATGTCCAGAGCAGTGGACTCACCACCAGGAGAGATGGACTAATGTCCAAAGCAGTGGACTCACCACCAGGAGAGATGGACTAATGTCCAAAGCAGTGGACTCACCACCAGGAGAGATGGACTAATGTCCAAAGCAGTGGACTCACCACCAGGAGAGATGGACTAATGTCCAAAGCAGTGGACTCACCACCAGGAGAGATGGACTAATGTCCAAAGCAGTGGACTCACCACCAGGAGAGATGGACTAATGTCCAAAGCAGTGGACTCACCACCAGGAGAGATGGACTAATGTCCAAAGCAGTGGACTCACCACCAGGAGAGATGGACTAATGTCCAAAGCAGTGGACTCACCACCAGGAGAGGCTCCTCAGACACGGCTCTCATCGGACACTCCCACGGCCGCGCGTCCAGAGGAAGGGAGCCCATCTCCGCTCTGACCACCACTGGGCCAACGACGCCTGGCGTGGACACCGTCCACCGTCCGCCGTTCATTCATCACGGCGATAGCCTTTACCGCCGACACGAGGCGAGGGCAGAGGAGCTCGCACGGGCATGGAGCCCACCGAAACAATCAGCCTCCTTGTAGCGAGCCGAGCCAGGCAAACTCATGCACCCACCGTAATTGTGGAATAACAAGGGAAACCTGGGGGATGTAATTTGTCATTGGACACATTAGAAAGGGGGAGCTGAGTGGGGAACAACATGTATTGCTCTTTTATTTAATGACCCCCTCCTCCTCCATCCTCTCCCTCCATTTATCTCCCACCTCTAGTGGAGGGGTGGGGGGGACTTTGATATGTGCTTCCGTTAACGAAGCGGGGAAATTGTCTATGCAAGAGGGGTGGGAGAAAGGGGGGAAAAAAGGGAATCTGCAATAAAAAAAGAAAAGAAAAAAAGAAAGACTTGTGAGAAGGATAAATATTGTAGTTGGAAACGGGCTGCTAACGAATAAACAAGCGCTTGATGGAGTGTGTGATATCTGAAGCCCGCACAGGATGACTTGTGTGTAAACTTTAGAAAATGTAAGCGTTTTAACTTTGCGCCGGATAATGGGGGGGGGGGGGGGGGGGGGGGGTGCCGATCGCGATCCCTGAAGAAGGGCCGGCTTGAAACAGGAAGACCACGGAATTCATCTCGGATTCCTACAGATGAATTAGACCAGGGCCTCCGCTAGCCTCACAGGGGACCACAGCACATAAATTATTACCAAATATAATTTCAGCTATTAGTCCATATTCCTGAGTATCCATCACCAACATTTGATGCAGAAATGAATATTTTGTGAGGTGGGAGAGGGGGAAAGAGGAAGAGCCTAAGACCCGGAACTCATTTTCCTCCCCTTTTCTTTTTTTCCCGAGTTTTGACACATTTATGTGTGGAGTTGGGCTGAGGCGGATCCATTAGCATACAGATTATCCATGGCGAGCATTACCGCACGGAGAATTAACATTCAGGAGAAAGAAAAGAAGAGAAAGAAAAATGGAATAAAAAAGGATTATGGATATTATACCTCCCCTCTTCTTTATGGCTAATCTCTGCTGGGGTCAGTCGTTTTTTTTATCAGAGGGGAAAATAAAATAGTTTGAACGGGGGAAATCCGGTGCTATCGCTCCATGGCGTCTCGCGGGCTCTCTGCGAGATACCTCCGCCGCTATCTTGCTCCGTGGGTCTAAACGGCAGGAGGATTACGGCGCGTGATGTGACGTGACGTGACGTGAGCGAGAGCGTTGAACGCCTGGTCCTTTTTCCGTGCAGCGTGCTGCGCCTAGACACGTGGGCTGCACTCGTGAACAAAAAAAAAAATAACGGGAGGAGAGTTGGAGAGAGGGAAAGACAAAGGCAAGATGGAGTTTGGGCTTTTGTTTTGCTCCACTACCACATTACTGTTAAAGGCGTCACATTTGGGGTTCATAATTCAAACAGCACTCCGCGTGTACACTGGTTTGGGAGCTCAAACTATGCATCTGTGTGATTTTCATACTCAGACTGGCAGAAGAAGCCACAGTGTCACTGGGAACACTCCCGGCCAGACAGCATGTAAAATGCAGGAACTTATTGCCCTCCGAAACACAAGGGGTCAACATCCCCTCTGTCTGGCCCTCCTCTCCACCGCTCCACCGCTCCTCAGCTCCTCGGCCACAGAGAAAACAGCTGCAGAGCGCTGATGACTCGTCAGCATGACGAGGGTCTTGATGAAGTCTCAACTCAGCTCGCAGCACGATTTATTGAGACAAGTGGAAAGACAGAAATGGGATTGCAACATAGAGAGAGAAAGAGAGAGAGGGAAAGAGAGAGACAGAGAGAGACAGAGAGAGAGAGAAAGAGAGAGAGGGGGAGAGAGAAAGCTCTCTGTAGTGGGAGTGTGGGTCTGAGCGTGGTACTAATGGCCACCAGTCCTCACTCTCTCTCTCTCTCTGTGCTAGTGCTAGCGTTAGCGCTAGTGTGGTGTGTGTGTTTGGCGTGTGCTGGAGGCGACCCCTGGCGTGGCATGGCGCGAGGCTCTTGCTCTGCTGAGGGCTTACTCCACTGCTTTCATTTCCCCCTGATTATCCTGAAGCCTGTCAGCTCTCACAGACGCATCCCACAAGCCCACCGCGACCCCCCCCTCTCTCCTGGCCCCCACTGAGTCTCTCCCTAATAGACGTGAAACACTGCAGTCAATAATATTTTACTTGTCTTCCCCCCTATCTCTCTGTCTCTCATCTTTCCCTCCTTTCTCTCTCTCTCTCTCTCTCTCTCTCTCTCTCTTTCTCTTCCCTGACCGGTTTGATTGTAGGAGAGTCAGGAGGGAGGTTCACATCCGAAAGTTCAGCCAAATGTTATAAAGCATTGGGAGGTTTCTGAGGGAGAGGCCTTAACCCCCCCCACCCCCTCCTCGTCCCCCCACCCCCCACCCCCCCACCCCTGAGCCTTTTAAAGCCGCAGCCAATAACAGCCCGGCAGAGCTGATAACATCAACAGCTGTCAAAGGCCCGGGCAACAGCGCTTGTCTCGTAAACCCAAACACCTGTATTCTCTCATTCCTTTGATTGTTATCCTTCAGCCTGCCATCCGTGCACGCTCACACACTCACACACACACACACACACACACACACACTCACACGTGCACACACCCATGCGCATGTACACACTCGCACACACTCTTCCCCATCAGTCACATCGGTTTGATTTGGCTGTCAGACATGGCTCTGCCAAGATGTGAGTGAGTCAGTGAGGGGGCTGCAGTGTGGGTGGAGGGAGCGCTCAGGCACAGGGGAAGAGGAGCGGAGGCAGGGGGGGCGGAGGGGGGGGGCGATTTATAAACTGAAAGAGGGCCTCTTCAAAAGTTTGGCACGCTTTGAAAGGCAGAGCTGGGGGCCTGCAGAGAGCATGTCACCATGGCCTCTGTCGCTCTCTCTCTCTCACTCACTCACTCTCTCTCCTCCTCTCTCTCCCTCTCCCTCTCTCTTCTCTGTCTCCATTTTCCCCCCCTGCTCTTGTTTTTGTATGGGCTTGTGGGGGAGATGATGGAGGGATGGCCAGAGAGAAGGAGAGAGGGAGGATGTGTGCTCTCTTTTAATTACCTCACCACCCTCCTTTATCAGGGCCAGCCGTGTGCCAATCGCATTGCGCCAGTGTTGTTGTTCCCACCACCACCACCACCACCCACCCCCACCCACCCCCACCTACCTCTTCCTCATTTGCCCCTACACTCACAGGCAGAACTCTGTGGGCATGGGGGCACCAGGATCCAGCCAGGGGATAATCCAGCTCCTGGAGGCTTTGGATCCCATCGCAGGGCTGCCGTCATGCCGCCGCGCCCAATCCATCAGTCAGTCAATGAGAACTAATGATTTAAAAGCGCCCGAGAAGAAAGACAACACAAAAGACACACTTTGTTCCTGTTTGAGAGGAACCATATCAGGGTTGCTGGGAAACACGCTCTCACACAGGCACACACACACACACACATACACACATAGAGAAACAGAGAGTGAGACACACACACACACACACACACACACACACACACACACACACACACACGGTGGTGCAGTGCAACCCTCCTACGGACACACACTGTGATTTTTGATCTTGCTCAAAGACAATATGTTTGGGGTGTTTTTTTTTTTAGATATGGCAGAGCACGGCTGGATTGAAGGCTTGAATTCTGATCACATGTGTGTGGTGCAACACTGGGACATGTCAATCACTGCTCTTTTTATAAGGCCGGCTATGAATATTCATGAGGATCAGTGGAGGGGGCAGGGTTTGCAGAGGAGCAACTGCAGGAGAGACAGGAAGCTTTCAATCACACACAGGAAGGCACACAAACACACACACACACACACACAAACAAAGGGACACTGCTGTGTGTCTGTGCTTAAAACAGCATGTTTGTGTGTGTGTGTGTGTGTGTGTGTGTGTGTGTGTGTGTGCTGTACCGAGCCGGAGAGGCCATCGTTCTTCCCTCCTGAGTAGAGTAATGAGAGAGTGCCTCTCGTGGGTTAGCGGATCGTCCCTTTCCCGTTAGTCAGATTTATGTGTGCGGCACATTAACAGCAGAATGGCATGCGGCACTCCTTCACTCTCCTCAGCATCTGCCTTCCCCTTCCTGAACACAGAAGACAGAGAGAGAGAGAGAGAGAGACAGAGAGAGAGAGAGAGATAGGGACAGAAAGAGAGAGAGAGACAGAGAGAGAGGGACAGAAAGAGAGAGAGAGATAGGGACAGAAAGAGAGAGAGAGAGACAGAGAGACAGAGACAGAGAGAGGGACAGAGAGAGACAGAGAGGCTATTCTAAGATAATTCTGCTAGTCATTTTAGGTGTTCTTCATGTAAAAAAATCATATTTCAGAAGCCTTTGCATATCAGTAAGACTGAGTATGTAAGAGTTAGGGGTGCATGCATGTTATGGAATGCGTAGATCATGAAAAACATTAGAATTGCTAAATATTCATGTTTATTTGTTCTAGTAGTGGCGTGCCTATTGTATTGGTGTGCACAGTGAAGAAGCTGCTGAACCACTGCACTATCCATGTGTGGCCATTCTGACCCCCCCCCCCCCCCCCCGGACTCTCTCTCCGTACAGCACCCCCATTAGAGCACAGCGCTGTGGATGACAAACAGGGCAGGTACGCGCGCTAAATATGAGCTTCCCATGTGCAGAGGTCACACAAAAACTAATATGATTATCACATTTTTCCCCCTCTGGTTTGATCAACACGCACCAGCAGTGAAAATTAAAATGACCCTGGCAGGCCTCATGCGCTAAACCCATTAAAGGGGAATATTTATATAAAAAAACATATATCACTAAATTCCACTCCCCCGATGAAAACTGACGTCCTGGCCACCCCTCCCCCACCCTCCCCGCCTCCCCCCCCCACCCCCCAGCACCCAGAATGTTTTATTGCAATCAGTGCCCACGTCTGCTTGCACTGGGAAAAATCTGCTCGAAATAATTATATAAAGGGTCCAGGGGCCTGGATTGAAGTGTTCCTGTAAGAATTCCAGTGGTGTAAGCAATTTATTTCTTAACACATAGTTCATATTGTTTAAGGCACACCATATATCTGTCAGCGATGACACAAAATATGGCTTTAATACAGCATCACACACAACGGGGGGACAGAAGAAATATTTCTAGCGCTCTTTTTCGGAACACTCAGGAGAGGCCGCACTTTTATTATCTCTTAAAGAGGAAACAGCAGAGCCAAAAGCAGGCCTATCAGAGCACACACACACACACACACACACACACACACACACACACATACACACACACACACTCTCTCTCTCTCACTCACACATACACACATACACACACACACACACACAAACAAAGGCGCTATGCTTCTTGGAGTAAACAAACTCAGAGGAGATGGCAGGCGCACGCGACACAAATATGGAAATGTTTAACAAGCTAGTGGGAGGCAATTGGTCCCGACAAAAAAAAAAAAACCCAGCAAATGATTTTCTTGGACCTCCAGCTGAAGAATTAAGACGCATTAGGGATTACAGTGACTGAACGCTGAGCACAACCACTGACGGAAGTGTGTGTAGCGCTGCCGAGAAAACGAGCAGAAATGGTTTCTCACCTAACCTTTCAAAGATCTCCAGCACGGCGCTGGGACTGGCTGCTGCTGGGGTCGATGCTGCCTTCTGTAACCCTGTCTGAGGTGGTGGAGGAGGAGGTGGAGGAGGAGGTGATGGTTGGTTTGTTGGTTGGTGGTGTATTGGGGGTATGGAGAGGGGGGTGGAGTGGTTCTGAGCGTAAATTGATCGGCAGTGCGGCGTGTTAGTCATTGAGCTACTCAGGCGGGTCAGTGGAGGACCTGTCAGTGTGTCCCCGGGGACGAGCGTGGACATTTGGGGACGTCTCCGAGTGGGCTAGCCACCTCAGGAGGACACGTCTTTATCCGCTCCCCCCCTCCCTCCCTCCCTCCCTCCCTCCCTCCACCCACCAGAGACGGAGACTCCTCTCCTCTGAGCCCGGGCCCTCAGCAGCCCTGCACGGCACCCGAGCCTTTTAACGTGCCGCAGAGCTGCTTTCAAAATGTCTCTGTTCAATGGATTCATTCATCACCTCCGGAATTTTCCACTCGTGTTCTCCGCTCGGCGCGTCGGCCTTCGGTCGAGGAGCGCAGGTAGGGATCGCTCGCCAGAACCTCCAGCGCACATCCTGCGGAAAAAAAGAGTGGAGGGGAATAAAGATGGCCCTCTTCTGGCGCCAGAGTCGAGGCTACGACGGTGCGCTTTATTAGGACCCAAATTGGGGCCGGCTTCAGAAGCGGGGCCCTCCCTGGAGGAGCCGGTAATGGAGGGTTAAGCGAAGGGTCCGAGACGAGCGCCAGACGAGCGCGAGACGTGAGCGAGACACGAGCGAGCCGATCACAGGAGCCCGGCACCGTCATCAGCACCTTCCCCTCACCTGTAGAGCTGCCGGAATTCGGGCAGTTAACTTGCTCAGTGGGAGAGAACAAAGTGAAAGCTCCAAAAGAATAGTGACGGGATTTTTTCCCCCCCTCTTCTGTTCTTCTTCCTCTTCTCTCTCTCTCTCTCTCTCTCTCTCTCTCTCTGTTCCTCTTTGTAAAAGTCTCAGGTTGGGTGGCACGGCAGCCTGCGGGGCGAGCGAGGCGAGGCACGGCGCGGTGAGGTGGAGGGGAGGAGAGAGAGAGTAAACAGCCAGTAATTAAGAGCACAGAATATCCGCTATCACTGCACTTTTCAGACCGCCAAGGACTTCAGACGAGGAGGTGGAGGGCTTCGTTTGACAAAAAAAAAAGTCATTTTTTCTCTCTCCCCTTTCATTTTTTTCCCTCTCTGCTTCATCCGCCACGTACTGTAAGCGCCACCGCTGGTGGCTGTTGCGCCAGCCTCTGATGCGCATGTCCGAGCCCTCGGCGTATTTAATGCCAATTAACCAAAGAGCTGCACCTCCCCTCCCCAAACAAGCCAAAGCCCTGCTGACAGACAGGAACTGCATCACAGCACCGCCCTGGGGTGGAGGCGCTTCCTCCCCTCCCCTCCTCTCCCCTCCTCTCCACTCACTCTCTCCTCCTCCTCCTCCTTTCCCTCACAAATAAAGGTGGTGGGGGTAAAGGGTGGGGGCGGCCTACACCAAAATCACCCATGAACGCACAATCAAATTAGCTGTACCTTCATGCTTTCATTGTACGAGATTATTCATATGAATATTCACATTGCCTTTGCCTATTTTATTGCCGAATGAGTAAAGGGCCTGCTTTGTGTGTACGAATGGCTGCATTTTATAACAGCGGGCCCCTGTGGGCTGTTAATCTGTTTGGTTGCATTTGCTTTTGTCGCTGTCTGTGTTTTAAGGGCCTCGCTTTTGGCCAGATTAGAGGATATGTCAAAGACTGCGCACAAT
>NC_085004.1:3242618-3267618 GCF_963854185.1 Sardina pilchardus
ACACACACACACACACACACACACACACACACACACACACACACACACACACACACACCACACACACACACACACACACACACACACACACACACACACACACACACACACACACACACCCATGGACATACACCCATGGACACACACATATATGTATGTGTAGACACACGCACACATACAAAGACAGACCTTCACAAGCATCAATTCTTTTGGCAAAATTCTACCATATATACCTGTGTCCAGATAAGAACATTCTTTTAGGTTTAAAATTGATAGAAAATGTCAGGTTATATATGATTATTATTCAAAATATGAGCAGACCGTCCCAACATTCTGAGGTCACATATTTCTGTATAATGACCGCTGTAAAAAATGATAGACTGCTGCCATTGGCAATGGGTTTTGTTTTCTGGTCCTACCATATCATTCCACAAGTAGTCTGTCTGTTATTGCATTTGAACTTTATTGAAAGTTAAAGGCACCTGGAACTCTCAAGTTCTGTTTGTGTGGTTTGTCTCTTTTGTGGAACAGTTAGTTTCTTAAAGGAAGCCAAAACACAGGAGCGAAATTATTTTAAAAGTCATAGTGTGTGTAGTTTTTGGTAAGTGGAATGATGTATTGTCTGATGGTCAATATCAGAAAATAAGTCTCTCTCCGCTTCTCGTCGGAGGTTGGCATTGTCGGGACTTATTTTCTGATGTTGACCTTCAGACAATACATTATCTCTTATCATACATTTGGATTTGTCTTACTTTGTCTAAGCTACCAGAGTTGCTGTGAATGATCATTCTCTGGAATTTTAAGCTAAGAAGGGACAAATGTTCCACCAAGACATGGATGACAGATGGTACTGTAATCTCAGCAGTAACATGTCAATTAACCTCCACTTCTGCTTGACAGTGATTTACATTTGTTTTGTGGCAGTCAATACATTAAACACAGTTCCAAGTGTGACTGAGTCTGTTCTGCAAAGTGAACTTGAGAAAGTCTCTTTGCAGACTTCAGTTAGAAACATTGATATTGTGGAGGAGTCAGTGGTAGGATTACACTGAGTGTCACAGTGTAAAACTTGCAAAGGAAGGACGAACAAGTGTTAAACCTTGTCTCCCCTGTCCTTAAAGCCAAGACTTGAGAAAGTCATTCATTTCTTCTGCAAGCTCCACGTGGTCTGAACACCGGCAACCTAAGCAGACTGATTTTACAGGGCATTTGATCTTTCCCTTCGGAGATCTGGGGGGAAAACGAGTTTCTCCTTGAATGAAAATCACTGACGGCAGTTAAACCCTCTCCAGGCGAGAAGCTGAAGTCAGACGTGGTTTCACTTTCCAGCATGCTTCTCCACCCTCAGATCTCCCCGTAAACGTCTTTACATCAAAATCATCCTCCACCTCAACTCCACCTGAGAACATGCGCTCTGTGATCCACACCAGGTGGAGGACTTGACTTTGACAAATGCATGAAAACTGACCTTCATGTATCTACTCAGACTGAAATCACAATACTATGCATGCCGACATGTTTCACTTTGTATCGGGTCATGTGTTGCCAAGTCCTGCTGCCTCAGAAACCATATAAAGGAGTAGAGGAGTGTGGGTCTCCCAGCATGTGGCCGTGCCTGTGTTGGGCCCTTACTTAGGTTTCTAATCAGTTCGCATGATTGAGCTGACATTGCCTTGACGCGGGCCTTAATTCCTTTTTTTGCCCTCCTATATCAAACGGACGGCACGATCCTTCAAAGGGACCCCCTCGTCAAAGTTTCAGAAGGCCTCTGTCAGCGTGAAAAGAACATGACCTTTAAGTTGTATCAGCATGTTTGCTGGTGCATACGGAGGAGTAGAAAGGTTCAGCGGCCTGACAAAGAAGGGAAAAAAACAAGGAAAGGAAGAAGGGGAAAAAAAGCAGGCCCTCTCGAAAAAGAACATAATTTACTAAGAGGTCTCAGCACAGAGCAGTTTGTTGACACTCGGCACCAGTTCTTTAATACCGTTCACTCCAGAGACTTTTGGAAGAAATGTTTGTCTGTAGCTTTCTGCACATCTACATTGGAGCTGAAGGATTGGGGACTAAGCACAGTTTCATAAATAACATAATAACATGTGTTTTTATCTGTATCTTTTAACACAAAAAACATTCTAATAGTTTGTTGTTGGTGCTTTGTGCTGAACCTTTTAGGCCATCTTGACTCAAAGCCCATTTCAATGTGCTAATCCCCTGAGCCACTAATGGTGATCACTATGCTGCACAAACCATGAACCTGTCTGCCCTCCATGCTTGTGTGCATGGTTTGGGATTGAAGTGAGACGAGGTGAATTGCAAAGCTGGTGCATCTGATAGATAGATAGATAGATAGATACTGTAGATACTTTATTGATCCCCAAGGGGAAATTCAAGGTCCCAGCAGCTTAAGACACCACACACAACATACAGTACAATGTAAACAATGTAAACAGGAAGATTAAAAAGCAAATCAACAATCAACAATCAACAATGACTAAAGGAGCAGTAGAATACTATAGATAAGGTATGCATGAATGTACTGAGGATTGGTACTGTGATCCAGTCTGAGGTGTGTGTCAAGTTGGTAGTGCAAATAAGTCCAACAGTGCAACAGTGCAAGATAAAATTCTAGTGACCAGTAATAAATATGTACAGTACAAAATGTAAGCATAGTAATAATAATAACAGTACTAATATAAATATATGGACAATTAAAATAAACTTAACATAGTAATAATATAAGACATCTCTGGCAGCTCTGCCAAGTGGACCTATCAAGCTCTGTGAGAGTGCCATCATGGATGAGTAAAAGTCTCAATACATGTCTCAAACATGATTCTTTTACACTAATGCTATTCAGTACAACTAGTACAACTCTTCTAGTCCACTGTCATGCTATCTTCTGCTATCTGTTGCTTTGGTCTGTCAATGCACCATGCTGATTACTGGACATGGAAAGACTCCTCTAAATAGTAGTATGACACCTAAAATGACCACACTATTAATATCGATATAAAACTGATCCACATACAAAATCTCTAATTCTACACCAGGATAGTACATAAAAGAGGTCACATCAATAACTCCACAAAGATGGACCTTGTTAACATCTTGGGGTTGGAATCCGTCCCGTCCCCCCCAAAATAATAATCCACTGATTTTCTCCATCTGGTCATTGAAGTCATGCGATTGGCATGCGCAACACATTGCCTGGGAGTGTTAGTGACTGGCCTGACAGTGAAGCCCCTCAATCCCAGCCTATCAGTCATTCTTATGGGAACAGCAGAGAGGAGGGGGGGAGAGAGAGAGAGGACTCCAGATAAGCAGAAAAAGCTGCTGTACCTGTGTCAGTGGAGCAGAAGGGGAGAGATTGAGATACGGCGATAAAGCAGGGCTAGAAATGCCATAACGGAAGAGCCAAGTGGGCGATGTGCATTGGAGAGTTTATTTCAGGCTTCGGGTTGAGGTCTGAGCCCGCACTCCAGTCCTCTGTAAAACACTTGAATCCATTAGCTTGTCAAGCTAGAAGCCTTTGACATTATTGACCATAACTGACTCACAAACTACAGCTCTTTACATGAAAACAGATGTTTGAGCAGAGCACAGCACATACAGCGCAGCACCAATCGAGACATTTCAATGCAGCGCACACCTCACCTTTAATATTCACATATTCCATCTTCGTGGATAGACATATAATTCAAAAACATAATTTTCCTTGCACTGAAAAAAAAAACAAAAAAAAAAACAGAATTATCATATGCATTTTATAAGACGGAGGAAGACATGTTCCTTTTGTGAGCTTTGGTGCTATAGCCCAAAAGAGCGGGAAGGAAAACAAAATAAGCAAAGAGACAAATGCGACCTTTAGAGATTACTGGGAGAAAGCCCATTATGCTGAAGTTTACAGGGTAATCCCCACTGTGCGTGTGTGTGTGGCGGACGGGCAGGCGAGGCGGGCTCAGGTCGCTGCTATTTGCATTGCGCTGATGCATTAGCATGCCATGCCCCGTAGTGCACAGGTTCCTCTCCGCCGTGGGATTAGCACGCTTTGCACTTTTATCAGCGACTCAACCTGCAGCACAATAGATTGCTCTGTTTTTCCTGTTTTCTTTTTTCATTCTTTTTCTTCACTTTCTTTCTCTCTTTTTTTTAAAAAAAAAGATAAAACACGAGGCATATGGAAACGTGATGCAGATCTCGATCGTCATAGTGCTTTGGGAGATGCGCTACCCTGGACCCAAGCTAGACCTTATTTGTATCACGCTGGGTACTGCATATTTCAGCTGGGCTCTGCCCTGGGACATTTTTCCTTGAGAACGTTGGGTATCCCACACCATCCTAACAGATACTCTGTGACACAATGTAAATCCTAATCACTGGTTGCTTGGGGGAAATATGCGACCAGTGGAAAATAATGTGCTTCAAAAGATTTTTTTTTTTTAAAAAAAGCAGTTATAAAAACATGCTAGCCCTGCAGTTTTGTAAAATGAATCCAGGCAATGTGTACTTTTGCAGAACAAAGGAAAGCTGGCCTATCGCTGCTCGGAATCTCCAAAAAAACAAAGATGGAGGGGCGTCGTGTGTGTGAGGAGAGTCGAGCGGTCGGCTCGTTGTGGCGGGGTGTGTGTTCGGAGGAGGCGCTGTGCCGCGGGCTGGCCGGCGGGCGGGCCGGGGATGAGACGCAGACGGCCTCTGGACACGGCCGTGGGCGGTGACTGATGACCACTCACCAGAGGAGGATCAACTCTCGGCGGGACTCAATAAAGACACGGGGGGGGGTGGAGGTGAGGGTGCCCTGGGAGCACTCGCCACCTGAACCCACGCTTGTTAGAGGACGGCTGTTTGCAGAGCGTGGGCCGGTGTCAGGCCCCCCAAAACACGAGTGCCAATACATTTACATCAGCCTGTGATGTGACCTCTCCTCGAGAGACACCGGCCCAATTGGAAAATGTCACGATAAGGGGGACCCGCTATACTGGAGCTGTGTTGACACAAGCGCGCTGCATTTACTGTGATGTACCTGTCACCGTCCTGATTGGAGCTCGCGCTCGGGAAGTTCATGCATTGCCAACCCAACGGTCAGATGACCAAGCCGGGCCTCAATATCTGATGCAATTCAGCTTAGCTGGAAGAATCACAGATTTCTCAAAGTAAAATATTCTCATAAATTACACCGGAGACAGATTATTCTAAATGCAGTTGGATCAAAGGCTAAAGATAAAGACATGGTAGGGGTCAACAAAACAAACCTGAATGCAGAAAACTAAAACGGACTAATCTGTTGCCAAGCAAGCCAAACTACTTGTTTACTTTCACACAGGGTGTACTCTTAATCTTAATATGAATGAGATCAATCTGATATAGCAATGGGGTTCAGAAGAGATCCACTGCTTCATTTCCACGCTATTTAATGGAGGTGGTGGTGGTGGGGGGGTTGTAGTCTATGTCTGCCATGTTTGGTAAGCTACATGCGTCATACTACTTAGTATCGTGACATGATCTCTCAAAGTAACGTTTTACTTTCTTAATGAGAAAATTGAGGCAGTGTCTTGAAATTACGATCTGGAAGTAGTATCTAGCTGTGTACAGTACGTAGTCGATGTACATGTATGTTATACTGTAAACACTGTGTGTGTCATGTATTGTATTCAGCCCTTGTCTTATTTCAAGATAATTATGTAACTAGAAAAGCACTCCGAGAGCGCAGACCTCCGCCAAGCGAAAACATAACCGCTCTCTGGTTCCAGACGGTAATACGGATCACTCCCAATCTTTTATTGTTTCTTTCTTGGGTCATTCAGACCTTCCCTGAAAATTTCGTTGAAATCCATCCATAACTTTTTGAGCTATTTTGCGAACAAACAAACAGAGAGACAGACAGACAGACAGACAAACAAACCCTGTTGAAAACATAACCTAATAACCTAAGGTAATTAGTAATTATGATTTACTAACTTGAAATACCGGTAATGACATACTGTAGTATCTTGAAATAGCAACTGTTTAGACTTTAAACTTTAAAAACCTTTAATGACCTTGTTGCTAGGCACACTGTAAGGTAGATATGGAGAATTAATGTATTTTTATTATATGCAAGTTCATAGTTTTGATATTAATGAGCATTGCTGCATGAATAAGTAATAAGAGCATTATTTAACAGAACAGTCTTAGAGTATGAAGTTTAAACTTGCTTGAGTAAAACAGTGACTATTGCAGGCTAAATGAAACGGGGCCTACAGTACATTTGCCAATTTGGTTTTAAACACGTTTTATATTCTACAGGCTTATACTTGCTGATCCCACAGTTCTATCAATCTATCTAGGGGAACCTGATCTGTAGAATGTCATATTAAGTATCGAAAAATGAGACATTTTCAGATATACCGTGTATGTATGTGTACTTTGTGTCTCTATATTTGTTGTTGTAAAGGTATCATGGTAAGCATGATCTAACAGTAGATTAATGCCACCCCAAATGTCCTTCACAACACTGCTCAGTGATGCTTTTTAATGATGAGTGGTTCAGACTCGACAACAAAAAAAACCTGCCCTCACAATCTTTTCCCCTGACAGATAGATCACAGAGAGGAAGAAAGAGAGTGAGAGAACGAGGGAGAGAGAGAGAGAGAGAGATGTGCCATGAGCGAAGCGGCACACGGCTGTGTTGCGGGCAGGGCTGGCAGTGGCATAGCTGCAGTGTATCTATAGGGTTTTAAGCACTCACCCAGTCTAATCACCTCTTTGACAGATCCAGTGTAAATCAAAGGTCCACTGGCTGCTGGTGCCAGGGAATGTTTGATCTCGTTCCAGGGCCTTGAAACAACTTGCTTATTTTCTGCTCAGTTTTGGATCCCTGCTAAAATAAAACATTGAGAGATGAATGCGCTGACAGGTCATTGTGTGTCAAACTGTCACTCTGTAATGGGTACATCTTTCAGCTGGAGAGCTGATGGGTGGAGGGAAGGGTGGAGAGGAAAGAGAAAAACAGAGCGAGGGAAGGAGATACACTGAGAGAGAGAGAGAGAGAGAGAGAGAGGGAGAGAGAGGGAGTGAAAACAAAACAAAAAAACAAGATACTCTTCCCTGCTCACGGCACATCTTCTCCACGACCAAACACTTGTCATGTTGAGGGAGAGTTATATAAATTTTTAATGATATTGGGCACAACTGGTGCTTTGAAAATCTGCTGTACTTTAATTTTTTTTTCTTCGTTAGCTCAGGCCTGCTAATGCATCAGAAACGCTTGCAGCGTGTCCTGGGGAAAACATTATAATTGTGTTGTTCTAATATCACGCCTCTGTCTAATGTTCTGCTGGTAATCAAGCCCAGCTATATTTTTTTTCTATTTAATATATTCTGTTATTGCATCATATCTCATACAAATCTTGTCAATTACAATCGCCACTGTATGACAGTCCAAATAATTATATACATTTTCTTGAATTCTTTTTGTGAGCTTGGTTAATCAAGCCTAGAAAGAATGATTGCGCTGTTTATATGAATTCCATCTCCTCACTCTCAGGTTCCCACACCGGCCTGCACCGCTCATTTTTAAACCTAATAAAGGAATACATTAGGCAGCAGATAGAGGCTACTGATGCAATCAAACAGCGGAAAGGTGCACAACAAAAGCTTGGAGCTAATATGTTGCTGACGATAGACACCATGGTCTCCATCAGCCTTTAATTGAAACACAGCGAAATGACACTGGAACACCATGTGCGAACCAAATGACGCCCCAAAATATGAAAATATGAGACGACAAGTTATATTTTTATACATTATAACTGTGAGTTTATGACTGTTTGATTTAAATAAATGAATTGGAGGCATTTCCTGTGATTGAAAGGAGATTAGTATTCAAATGGGTGGCCTAGGGCCTTGGTGCCTGCCGTTCATTCCAAATCTCTTTAATGCGGTTTTATGGCAGGGAAAGAGAGACAGAGAGCGAGCGACACAGAGAGAGACTGAGAGAGAGAGAAAGAGAGAGAGAGAGAACTCTGCATGGCCATATGCCATGTGTCGTTTGGACGGAAGAGGAAAACTGGGAACGACTGTTACAGCACATCCATGCATTATTTATTTAGTGATATTAACTACTTCAGCCCTGTTATTAAAACACCAGCTTTTGGCTTCAAATAACAGAGATGAATGTTAACAATTCATGCAATTTAATTTAATGCTCATCTCCCAGAAATGTTTTAGGAAACTGTGGATGCTATGTATTTTTTACCCCCCTTTCAGAAATATGAAGCCATCATTTAAAACAGGGCCTGCTTTATTGCCAGCCGTGTGCATTTTTAGGATCATTTGCAGCAGATCTGTTTCCAGATAACAAGAATCCGGTTTTGCATCCAAGCGGGAGTTGTAGAGATCAATCATATATGAGTGGCACACATATGTAATATTTATACATATGGAGATATCCATATGCACAGAACATATAGCCACAGTAAACAATTCCAAGTAATATTGTGGGGTCATGTTAATCGAAAGACTCATTGCAGTTAATTAGGAATCTTTGGCTCAACTTGAAGTTCTTTGCAATTAAATTGCAGTTTGTGATGTGCAATCAGAGGCAAACGAGCAGTAGGAACAGCCATAGAAAGCCAGGCTGAGTGTTTGTGTTTACCTCTGAGTGTGAGGAGAGAGCGTGCGAGAGAGACGGCCTGCAGGGAATGAACAGGAGTAATAGGAAGGGGAAAAAAACATTGGATGGATGGAAAAAAGGCGCTTTAAGTGGTAATTGAATTCATTTTGCTAAGCAAGCACAAGTGAGAGCGGAGCGCTGTTGTGTTGCGCTTCCTACAGAGGCCCCCGTGGTGCCAACTGGGAACCTTCAACCCTTAGGGGTCACGCTGGTCAGCTCTATTCCAAAGAGGCAGGGATGTTTAACCCCAACCCACTCCCCCACACACACATACACACACACGCACACACACACACACACACACACACACACACACACACACACACACACACACACACACACACACACACGCACACACACCAGTTACAAGTCTAACACAAATCATGTCTGGGGAGGGTGGGGGGTGTTAATCCTCAAGTTTTACCCCCCGAGGTAAGAGGCAGAAGAAGGAGGTGGAAAATTCGGCCAGGCCCGGCGAGCCCTGCTGCCCATAGAGAATGAATGGCTTTAGCGCGGCACCCAGACAGAAAAATCAATGCTTCATATGAGGAGGCTGCGGGGGTTAGGCTCCTGTGTTCATGTCAACAAGGCTATTGGTTTTCTTAATACTCCAAAGTTGGCGTTTCCCTTGCTGCGGGTCGGCCGCCGCGGTGACTTGTGTGGTCAAAGCTTAACAAAGGGATTCTGCCTCCCGTCGCAACCTCCAGCCCCACCGCCTGGGCTCACCCGGGCCAGCCAGGATTAATTATCAACTGCATCGCCCTGACATTAGTTTTATTCTGCTCCCTCTCTCTCTCTTTCTCTCTCTCTCTCTCTCTCTCTCTTTCTTCCCCTCTCTCTTTCTCTCTTTCTTCCTCTCCATCTCCCCCTCTCTCTCTCTCTCTTTCTCACACACACACTCGTTTTTTCCGCGCGGTTGTGAGATTGTAGCGCTCACAGGGTGCTATACTTTGCTGTATAGCGGCGGCGCCTCGGAGCCACGCAGGATCCGAGCGGAGGGAGCGTCCTAATGAGGAGGCATCCTGGGGGATGGAACGCTGGGGACGGAGCGCTGGGGACGGACGCCGACGCCGCTCTTAAACGCCGCTCTGCTGCAAAGCCAGCGTCCTGATTTAGGAGGGGCTTTCCACAAATTTAGAAATGTAAATTACGCTCCTTGGCCATGATAACACAATAATTCCATGTACATTACATGATTAAACAAATATGGGAATTGTTTATAAAACATTTAATACTATAGCTACATGCCTTACAAAATTAGCCCTGTCCCATTTTAGAGTTTAGTTTAGACCACACTGCATGAGGTATGTAAAGATGGACTGTTGAGATATAGTGATTTTTTTCTCCATGTGTTGGGCTGGATACACCCAGGCATTTAATACCTCTGCACTGGCTGTAATTGAAATCCTCTGCAGAATGAAACAGGATGTAAAATGCAAACCATTTTATTTGATATCCATAGGAATTATGCACAACTTTAATCAGAACCAGAAGTGCTTTGTTCAAAACCATCAGATTTTATAAATAATTTACTGGCTCACATTTGCATTTTGCAGTCCAGATACACACAGATAATAATGTTATGGCAGAACAGTAGCGGTAATAATAGGAGTGTGGTAGCTTAAATGTATGTCTGGATCTGTCAGAATATCCAGCGACAAATTTTAAATCTCCAGGACGCCGAATATAGCAAGCTGACAAATGCATTTTTTTTTTTTGTGAGACCAATTGAGATTCCACTGACCTATAAAGTAAACCATGTCTACAAACGTGCGCCATCATGTGTGCACCAGTACATTTAGGTTTATGCAGTCAGACATGGTTCAGTTCTTTAATGTAGAAAAAAGGAAAACACACACACACACACACACACACACACACACACGCACACACACACGAGCATCTTCACACATAAACCAAGCGTTCAAATGGTGGGCAGGTAATTCCATCTGGGTTCTCTCAGTGTCGCTCTCCTGATATATTTTCTAATAAGCAATAGAGGAAACCAGCCAGGTAATTACAGCCTTAGTAGCACTACTCCCCCCCCCCACACACACACACACCACCACCATCTTACATACAAACACCCACACCCAAACATACTCACACACGTACATATTGCATTTTGCGTTGCATTTTGGATGTGCTATGTTTTTCCTGTTACCTTCAGCCTTTATTTCTCACAGGTATGTACTGTACTTGTCTTCTCTGACCCGTTCCCCCATCCTTCTGCCCTTTCATGGAGTGACCCCCCCCCCCTCCCACCACCACACACACACACACACACACACACACACACACACACACACCACCACCACCAGCGCCTCCAACAGGCCCCGGCACAAGCGTTAATGACACGGTGCTAAAGGCGGAAAAGCCTGAGGGAGGGGTTGAGGTTGGACGGGTTTGGGTGGGTGTTGTGTGTGTGTGGGGGGGGGGGGGGGGGTGGCATGTGGCAGGGGGGGTGGGGGGCTGGGGGGGTAGGCGGGTGAGCATTGCTCACCCAGAGCAATCGGATGAAAACGCAGTGCAGATGTAATTTGTTTTCAATGGCTGTTTCAAAAGAATAATTGTGGTGACACTGGCCGATCGATATTATGGATTTTTGTTTTCGAGTGCACTGTGTGTGTGGTGCTAAGAGGAGGCAGGAAATACAACACTGCAGCCCCGGATACAATAAAAATGGATCGCGGGGTCTGTGGGTATTTGTGGGGCTGGTAGCCATCAGTGGGGCGGCGGACATCATTGGTGGGATTACTGAAGGCGTCTTCCGGGCTGCCTGCTCACGGGGCTGGATGTGTATGTGTGGCCATGGGGCCGTCCGCCACCACCGCTGCTGCCGCCGCCGCCGCCGTGCCTCTCTCCCCTGTCTGCCTGCCTCTCTCCCCTGCCTGCCTGCCTCTCCCCCCTGCCTGCCTGCCTCTCTCCCCTGCCTGCCTGCCTCTCTCCCCTGCCTGCCTGCCTGTCCCCCTGCTACTCCTTCAGTGGGAAAAGCATTGACTACACTTGAATAAACTCACTTAAGATGAAACACAGCGGCAGAGAGAGGGGGGAACGGAGGGCGGCATCCCCTGCTCAGGGACAGAGGGGCTGGAGATAAAAATGGAACTGTGAGATCCTACTTAGACCCAGGCCTGGACAGTCCTCCTCATATGTATGTGTGGCTATTTGTAGCTGTGCATATTTCTGGACATTTGTTTGGATTGCAGCGAGTGAAGGCAGCTCACAATTTTGCTACATAATCAGATATTTCAAACAACTCTAAGTGCCGTATTAAAAGCACCTGATTTACTTAAGTTTTAATTTCCTTTTGTGGAAAAAAATTCTAAAGAGAAATTGTGCATTTTGTCTAGCTGTATCAATCTATCCTTTTTGTGCATTTTGTTAGCGTTTGTTGTGCTTAGAGCATCCTATACAGCAGATTACTGTAAATTGTGTGTGTTTGTTGTGCTTAGAGCATCCTATACAGCAGATTACTGTAAATTGTGTGTGTTTGTTGTGCTTAGAGCATCCTATACAGCAGATTACTGTAAATTGTCACAGTTCAAGTTCTGTACTTTGTATTGACTTCAAATATCTCTCTATATATATCTGCATTCACCATGGTCCAGCTAACTTTAAAACAATGATACCGCACATTTAGTTATCATGAGAAATAATTACATTAATATTATCTCAAAATAATTTGAATGGTCAACAGTAATTCTATGATCTCTTTGTGCTGTTATCATTAGGAGACACTGGGTGTGTATTGTTCTTTTGTTCGTTCCCCAGCGTTCAGCATCAATATGATTTACTTTAGTATCTGATGTAACCCCCCCTGCCCACCCCCAGCCCCATGCTCCCTCTAATGAGTAAAACAGTGGCCATAGCTAAAGAGAGGGACTGGATGACTTATTAGAGGCCCATGTGTCCAATAGACACACGCAGGAAGCCAAGGGGGGGAGGTGATGACAAGTTTTGGCTAATGAGTGGGGGTAAAGACCACGCTTGTACCACGTCCCCCTGGAAATGGGTTCAGTCTCCAGTCACTGCCAAGCTCTCACATGTCCACGGTAGCAATTGAAATAGTCTCCTTTTTCTTTACTTTTATTTTGACGTGCTCCCGTTTGTTGGTCTGTGTCTTTTTGTGTTTGTCTCTGTGTGAGATCGTCTATAAACCAGTAGCTGCATTTGACAATATCAACTCCGAAAATGGGATAGATAAATTAGTCAATGTGTTTTCAAATTATTTTCTTCATTACAGGCAATATAAACACCTCGGGCAATGTTTTAAATACCACATTCAAATGTTAATTTTTCAGCTTTAATTAGATTTTTTATCCTTATCTCAAACACACTTTAATGATTATTATTTTGCTATGGCAAATCATGCACTAAATATATGTTTGTATAAATATTACTTTCACATAAACACACTAGCGGCATTTGCAGGACAGATCTGCCGTTATTTTTTTTTATTATTATTATCTAACATACAATTAATTTGATTACATGCCTAGGTAATACTACATTTCTACAAGGAAAATATGTTATTATTTTCTTCAGGATAGATTTATTGAGCTTGGACTTTATAAAACTCATTTTGTATACCACAATCAAAATATTTACACCATTTGTATTGCCGTATATTTATATTGAAAACAAAGCTAATTGTACAAACGAGGTTATTATATGCATTAAGATATAGTGTAGGGTTGGCAATACTAAAGCTTTTGTGGTATTAAACACATTTTTCTTGTGCTTTTAAAAAACACATATGTCTCTATTTTGGACTCCAATTGTGTGTTTTCCTGAGAGTGCATGGTAGTGGTGTTAGCTTTGAGATGGGGGTGATTTTTCAGACAACCCCCCCCCCCCCACACACACACACACACACACACACCCTTCTCAGGGGCTCACTCATCCTCGGTGTTCAGGGCGCTGTGGTGTCCTCGGGCCCTTTCCCAAATGGCCTCTCCACGCAGCCAGATAATGGGCAGTTTGTGCGTTTGCTAAATCAGACTCTTTTTTATCAGCATCCTGGTCCGGGGCACTTCTAATTTGTCAGAGAAAAAAGGTGGGGGCCGGAGTGTAGGAGGTACTAATGCTCGGGCGGTGGACTACATCTCTTTGTAGTGTGTGTGTGTGTGTGTGTGTGTGTGTGTGTGTGTGTGCATGCACATGTATGTGTGTGTGTGTGTGTGTGTGTGTGTGTGTGTGTTTGCGTTGATGCTTGGTCGGGAGGCTGTTTAAGAGGACATCATTTCTCGCTAAGCCCTTTCCTGGGTCAACATGCATGCTTCTCTCTCTCTCTCTCTCCCTCTCTCTCTCTCTCTCTCTCCCTCTCTCTCTCTCTCTCTCTCTCTCTCTCTCCTCTCTCTGCAGTATTCCCTTGCGGCTGTGGGCCACCAGAGACTCAGGGCTGATTTATTAGCATGGCCCCAGCTCCTGTCCTCTGCCTGACTGCCTCCGCAATGGAGAAATTTCCTTTAAAAAAAAAAAAAAAAAAAATCAGCAAACGGGAACCTGGAGAATGGGTGGGGGTTGGGGGGCATCATGAAATGACTCCCTAATACAGTGCCTCATACTCTGCTATGTAACTTACTACACCCTCCCCTTGAAACCCCCCCGTTCTCTCTCTCCTGCACCTGCTTTCTGTGATGTGTTATTTAGGATGAGAGTTGAATGTAAACATTGAATTTGGTCATTTAAAAAAAAATCAACCATTCAGTCTTTAATCCATTACAGTCTGCATAATATAGCCAGTATGCGATAAATGTCAACCCTTTGCCAATATTCAAAAAATATTTAAAGGCGTTAATGTGTGCCAGTACTAACTAAAATACATATCATCCCATGTAAGAAATTGAATTCCCCCTGAATGGTTTCCTTCAAAGATGGACAGCAGAGGGTTAATGTACTTCGTATAATTGAGAGACAAGTGCCTGAGTGTGTTAGACGTTTCCCAGTGAACAGCTCCTGGCATATAATCAAAATGCACAGGACCAGCAAATCTACATTAGCACACATATTAATCCTGTTACTGGTATGTTCCCCGAACACTAACATAAAGAAATGGAGGGTGCCATAAAGGCAGCCGGATCATAATCATTACCCAGTGGATTGCTCTCAGCTCAGCACCTCTGTGGATGGAGGTCCTTTAAAGGGACATGGGTCCTAGAGCCAGCGGCACAGCAAGACAGGAAGTATTTACACTAGAGAGAAAAAAAACAATCTCTTTCAAGCATAGTGCTTGGATCCCAGTACACCCTGATTCACCTTGATAAACTGTACAGAGCGGCATCATTGGTAATGTATTTCATAAATTACCTTCGCTAGGCACCCTAATGACTACACAGGAATGGATAGTGGACCATTGGACAAAGGACAATAAAAGATGGATAGCTGACCTGCAGACCATCCATCTTTGGTGAAAGCCAGCGCCGGTGCGACCCTATGTTGCATCACAATATGCTGTTTGACTTAGCGCTCCTGGAGAGGCTGTGGGCTGTGAATGGAGTGCATCCTAAGCACTGTGCATCTTTGTGCATTAAGTGTCTCTGCTGATTGACGGCTACACGGCACCATTACTTGTCATTTCACGCAGGCATCCGTGCTAGCGTTAGCTGTCTGGGTACTCCAGCACCCTCCATGGCCATGTTTGCTGCCTCAGCGCTGGTGCTATTCAGGGCTACTTGGAGGGGTGCACAGACCATGATGGGAAATTAGTGTGTAACCCTTGGCATCCAAGGAGCATGAATGAATCCTGATTGCTGATTAGAGGCAGAAATTATCTTTTACTTTGAGTTCTTCTGTGGGGCAGATAGTCTACACAAGGGATGCTTCACTAGATTTCCTCAACATTCTATGAATAGCCAGTGTCTCTACCTCAGAACTGGAGCTGAATTTCCTACTTTAGAGATTGAGATAGGGCCTGGCTAGATCATGGCTAGCCCTACTCTGCTGTAACTAATTTAGCTACACGTTCTTTGCTGTGGCAAAAAGTCTTGATTACTACAACTATAGTAACGATTGTTTGTTAGCATTGATGTCTGAAAAGCTGAACAAGCTGATGGATTTCAAATGGCTAAATGTTAGCTTGCTGAAAATGGTCAGCTCCACAAGTTACCTAGTAGTAGTTAAACACTAGACAGTATATGGGAGGCATGTATTTCTAGCACAGGTGTAAATGTAATATAAGGCTAATTTGGGAACTGATCTCTGTTGATTTTAAATTATTAATTCTCTGTTGCCAATGAACTTTTTCACTGCAGCCTAGTGTTCAGGAAAACCAAACCCCACTAAAATAAATTGTTGGTTTTGCCACAGTTCTGCCATAGTTCACGTGATTCATTAGCTGTGGAAACATTCTCTCTTCCGTGTGCTTGCAAAACGTGGTGAACACGAGGTGAACTAAAGACTTCAATCAGCATCAAACAGCAGTCAGTAATAGTGAATGCAACGTTAAGGTGGCGCTGGGGGTGACCGGCCCGATATCAGAGCTCTCCGACGCCACACCGAACAGCCCCCTGGCTCCACCACAGCACGTCAGTGGCCTCTCACTCACCCCGCTACTCACTCACTCTCCTCTCTCAGAGAGGCCCCTGCTACTAGCCGAGCAGCTGGTGACATTCTCACCACCCTGCTGCAACATTATGGGGACATGTGCAGTCTGCTCCCCTCAGCTCCGTCTCCTGTGCTGCTGGAGTGGGGGGGTGGAGGTGGGGGTGGGGGTAGGGGTGGAGGGTGTTTAAGGCTCCATCAGGCTCTGTGGTGAGAGCCGCTGCTCTGGTGCTTGGCGTCTACCTTTTGCCTAATTGCCAGCAGGATGAAATGATTCTGCAGTGGTTGACAGGTGAGAAACAGCTCTAGCGTGACCGGAGGGAGATTTCTCTAGTGGCTCCAGCGGCCATCACAGCCTTACTCTTACACACGCACATACACTCACACACACACACACACACACACACACACACACACACACACACACACACTCACACACACAGTATCGCTCTTTTTCACACACAGAACATGATACTTATGATGTATGAACATGTACCATGCACACATGCAGGTATGTAGATGTGGCACTACCACTGCATGCATGTAAAGAGATAAAGAAGCCATACAACCTCACTGTAGTGAATGGATGAAGTGGATACTACCACACACACACACACACACACACACACACACACACACACACACACACACACACGCACACACACACACATACACAAACACACAGGTGAAACTCAATCCTTGGGGCCCTTGCAATCACTTTGAAAAACAAGATGTCTTTTCCGCTTATATGTTTAACTCTTGTAGCATGTGGCGGGGGAGCCAATTAGAGGTCCCCTTGGGGTCGCACTTTAGGGACGGACCAACAGGAGCAGTAGCCGAAAAAGCCCCCAATTCCCCCCTCTCCTCTCCCCATCTCTCCCCTCTCCAGCCCCCCCGCCTGCCCCCCCCTCTCCCCCTCCCGCCAGCTCTCTGGACACTTCTCTGTAGTAAAACGCTGGCACATATAGTATTGATTTTCATTTAGATAACTTAATGCTCGCAGACAATCCGCGCCCCCCAATGTGGGCCCCAACTTAGATCTACGAGCTTGCCTCGCCGTAATCTGCAGCCATTTCTCTTCTCCCGTTTTTTTTGGATTCATTTTTCCTAAACTTAACAGATTTGGAATAGAGGGGGAGAGATATAAATGAAAAGCACGGGCTGTGTCGATCAATCACGCGGTGCGCAAACATCCCCCACTGGCCTTTCCCCAACATTCTATTACCACCGGGTAGTTGGCCAGTCAAACGGGAATAAAAATTACACAGAAAACATCATAAGTTAGGCTTGATTTGTCGAGCAAGAAGCCTGACAATTCCACGAGACTTATACACCCGGGCCGGCACTGAAAATCAGGCTTGTTATGGCTCCGGCACGTCTATAAAGATTGTTCATTTCATATAAAACAGCTACCTGCGCTGAGAGGCGGGCGAAGAAGAGTGATGTGGGGTATAAATACAGCGGCAAATCTATTTGTCTAGCCACGGCTACTGGTCGGAGCTGGGCTGGGCCCCCGCTGCTGTTACTAGGCAGCAGCAAGAGGGGGGTTGGCAGGTGGGGGGGGTTATGTGAACAGGGGGGAGTGTGTGAGAAGTGTGTGTGTGTATCATCTCTTGCCGTCAGATAAGATGAGATAAGTCGCCCATGTGTGACCGGTGGCACGGCGGTAGCGGCCCCTGCCCACCAGCCCTGGCGCTGTAATGAGGGGGGAAGGAGTGGCGTCTGGGGGTGATGGGGGAATGTGTGCATGTATGTATGTGTGACTGGGTCTATGACCATGTGTGTGTATGAGTATGTGTGTGTGTGTGTGTGTGTGTAAGTGAGGAGATGGCTTCTCGACACGCCATGCCGCCCTCACTGCCCCCTCCGTTAGGTGGCGGCTACGGACCCCCCCCCCCCTCTCCCTCCGCTCTCTCCCCTGGCTAATTACGTCTGTGAGACGAGCCCGGGCGAGGCGTGTTGTTTTATGCTTTATTGTCCATTTGTTACAACAATGGAGCAATCACACAAGCCGGCCCGCTCCACGCACAGCCAAATCAATTTATCCGAGTCACAGCCATTACTGTTGCTCAGTAGCCGCGCGACCTTTTGGCCTCTCGTTGACCCCGCTGAATGGCAGTTGTATTCATACATTCATAATTTATCATTTTGCTACACTTAAATTACAGCGATAGCCCTAAACAAATAGGCTTTTCCACGGATTAGCACCTATCTCAAGCTCTCACAATGGGACTTAACAGTGAGAGTGTGTGCTCACACGAGGACGTCTAGATGTTTGATCTCCTTTTTTCCCTCCCAATTAAAAAAATCGAGCACGTTTGCACGTGCGCGCCCTGTCAGGGTTAAAAGACAGAAAAGTATGCACACAAAGGAAGACTGAGAAATCCCAAACGGAACACCCTCTCCATCTCCTCCTCTCCATGCTAGCTGAAGAGCCTAACCGCTCACTTGGGGAGGGCTGTGATATTCAAGAGTAATTCCTGTGTTTTGCGAAGACTCATTCACACCTCATAATGTTGGATGTTTCCAGAAACGAGTCCTCCCTCCCTCTCCCTCTCTCCCCCTCTCCCTCCCTCCCTCTCCCTCTCTCTCCGTGGCGGCTGCATGACATGTGGCCTGTCGGTGGACAGCTCTGACGTGTGTAAGTAATGCTCCAGAAGCCATCTCAGCACACTCTTCCTCCTGCTCGCTAAGATTTATTTGGACACGCATGCCGGCCGCTGCTCCCTCTCCAGTAATTCTACAACACAAGTCGGGTGTGACTGTCATTATATGACAATCATAAAAAAGATAAATTATGGGCCAGTTAGCCAGCTCCCTATGCCTCAGTGTGATTTCTTAAGACAAGCAATATTTGGAAAAATAGCCCGCGACACAAATGGCTATAATGAAAGAAAAATATCAGGCTTGATATTGTGCTGCAGTGGTGATGCGACAGCAAGGCAGCCATGTTGAATCTCTCCCGCTCTTTTCTCATCTGTCTCTCTCTGCTCTTTGGCTCCCACTTCATCGGCCACATTGATTTGTTCATCTAAATTGGTCATTCGCTGCTTCATTTGCTTGTTGGATTTTCTTTTTTGCTGCCACTATGTCCCTCTGTTCTCCCCCCCCCCCCCCTGGCTTGTTGTCTTTTAGATGTCCCCCCCCCCTCTCTATAGCCGCGTCCCCAGTGTGTGACAGGTCCGCTGGGGACGCTTCCTGCGGTGAGGAGCCACCATGCTGGCCTTGTCCAGGATGCTTAAGCGGGCAGGCCGCTGCTCCGTCACCTTGGCTCACGTCAGTCCCCGTCCCAGAGTCCCAAGTGGCCGGAGAGGGAGAGATGAGAGGAGAGGAGAGGAGAGGAGAGAGAGAGATGAGAGGAGAGGAGAGGAGAGGAGAGAGATAGGGAGAGAGAGATGAGATGAGAGAGATAGGACGAGAGAGAGAGAGGAGAGGAGAGAGATAGAGGAGAGGAGAGAGATAGGACGAGAGAGAGAGATGAGAGGAGAGGAGAGAGAGAGATAGGGAGAGAGAGAGAGAAGGGGCCTCCGACGTGGGCACTGACGCAGCAAGACAGAGCTTGACACGATGGACCGTGGCACTTTGACATGGGGGAAAAGGTCGTTTAGCTCAGCCACAGCAGTCAAGGTGACAGGCCCACTCAAAAGCAGTAAGGAGAGACCCCAGCCTACTGAAGTGACTGAGAGAGAGGGAGTCTTCTTCAACATGCCAAAGCTTGACTGACAGACGGCTTAAACGTGGCCTTCGGGGAGCCGCGCGTCGAGAGAGAAAGAGAGAGAGAGAGAGGGAGAGAGAGAGAGAGAGAGAGAGAGAGAGAGAGGGAGAGGCGGAGTGGCGCTTGTACCCCGTGCGGCGCGGTGCACCTTTCCCGTTTTGAAAGCGAGAGCGGCGGATGTTTTGATCCGCAGCCAGTCAGACGGCATTACGGCGGAGCTGAGGGAGACGCGTCAGGACAGCGGGAGCGTCGGTGGGCCCCGGAGTGGAGCGGAGGAGCAGGGGGAGAGCGCAGGCGAGCCTGGCTGGCATGGGACGGGCGGATTAAAAGGCTGCGGTCTTAATTAAAGCGAGCCTGGCGTCTCCTGGGCACTGTGCTTGGGCGAGGTGGTGATGGAGCGCCCGTGTGTTGGGCAGCAGGGGATGATGAGGATGGCAGGGGGGGCACATCAGTGGGTGGGATGAGATGCATGTATAGCTCTGGGGCAAGGAGACACCAGACTTTTAATATGCAACTGGTAACATGGGATTGTTTGGTTAAGTGTGTGTGGATTGATGTGTGAGGATGTGTGCGTGTCTATGTGTGTGTGTGTGTGTGTGTGTCGTGGGCTTTCCCTTGGGAGCCGTTATCAGACTCCTCTCCCACTCGCTGACATCCTTGTGGATCGGCAGGGCCCGAGGCACCTCCCACCCGTGTCTCTCTCTCTCTCTCTCTCTCTCTCTCTCTCTCTCTCTCTCTCTCTCTCTCTCTCTCTCTCTCTCTTTCTCCCATGCAGTCCAGCCCCCAATGAGGATGTGGAGTCAATGAGGAGTCGTCACGGCGACGGGCCAGTCCAACCTGCGGGGGACGTGTCTGTTCAGCAGGGTCGCGGGAGCCCAGCATTAAGGAGAGGAGTGTAAATGAAGACAAATAAGGGCTATAATCTCCTGTTGTGGGCCCCTCCGCCCTGACTGCTGGTGGCAAAGCCTCCGCCGCACCAACACCACCGTCACCACCACCACCGTCACCACCACCACCGCTGCTGCATCATGAGGGTGGGGGTGGGGGTGGCGGCTGACTGCTGCGTGACCTGCTATTTTATTTATTTTCCCACCTATGTTGACGTGCCTCAGCGACACCTCTTTGTGAACGCACATGTCCCAAGCACGGGTCATATCCGTGTTTTTTATTTTGGGAGGGGGATAGAGTGTGTGTGTGTAGAGTGTGTGTGTGTGTGTGTGTAGTGTGTGTGTGTAAGGGGTGGGGTGCTGGTGGCGTCTGAGAGCAGCTCTGCTCGTGTACTGTAAAGAGCTGCTGGGAGAGCGGGGACCTGAATAAGCTTTTAGCCGGCGTGTCGTGTCGTGTCGCGGGGCGTGCAGGTGCGACGGGGCTGTCATGTCCCCACACACACACACACACACACACACACGAGCGCGCGCGCTGTATTTACATATCCAGATGGGTTTTCACACCCTGGTTTGGCGAGGCCACGTGAGGCTGGTGTGAACACGCTCTTGGCAGGAGGTGGCGGAGACCGGGACAGCCAGTGTCGCCTGGGGACCTCCGCCTCTTGCCTTATTACGCTCCATTTTACCCCCATCACTTCCCCACACCCACCCACCCACCCCGCCCGCCCGCCCGCCTCTCCACCCTCCCACTGTATCTCCCCCTCCTCCTCCCCCTCTTCCTCACCTCTCCTCACCTCTCCGCCTCATCAAGTATCAAGTGACAGTGCCATCCAGGGTTCTTCCGATAAATCCAATAATCTACTACACTGTTTGGAACTAATGTATGCACCTCCATTACTTGTAAGGCTTTACTAATATCCGAGGAGATGCACTGGGCAGGCCGATAGTCCCTCATGTCTGTGCCTCTATCTCGGCGGCCCCGCTGATTTCTACCTCGCCACATCCAAATGGTTCGCTCTGCTGACAGTGAAGGTGTTGTGCATGTAAATCCTATTCATTTATTTCAGGCCAGCAAACCCACTGACACTGTCAATTGTAGAGGTCCCGCTACATCCCAGTATCCAGGCAGCAAATATCTGTGCCGTTGGGCGGGGGGGGGGGGGGGGGGGGGGGGCGGACTTTTTAGGTGCTGTGTTTAAAATGCGTTTTCACTGGCACCCGTTTAACAAGAGGGGGACCAAGGACACGGGAGGGTGGGATGCCACCTCACAGCAACACTAACATGCATCAGCAAGAATGCCATGACAGCCCATTGTAGCTTTAACAAGACTATTAAAGTGTGTAGGCTATAATGAAACAAGGCCAGCGACTTGCACACACACACTGTACACCACAGTAACGAAAGAGCCGAGAGCCAAAACGGACCTTTTTTTCATGGACATTATAGCACACTTATTTTGAGTTTGGCATTATGTGATACATTAGCTGGGATTCACTATAGGTTTGCATGAGTGTGAATGATCCTGTCAGTGCTGTGAGGGAGAGTGCTCCAAAGGAGAGGGCTGAACACGTGAAGAACAGAAGGAAACAGAGAGACAGAGAGAGAGACAAAGAGAGAGTGAGACAGAGCACAGTTCTATTTTAGCATTCTGGATGCGCCACAATTAAGACAGACCGCTAACAGATCCTCCCAGTTTAACCACATTACTCTTAAAAAAGTGTTACACAACGCGCAGACATGTCTGACAGGCCAACATTATCCTCGGAGTTACAATTAATTACCCGACGGCCGCCTCGCGCATCTCATTTCCATAACTTAGGCCAGGCAGGAACCTGCCATGGGAGAAGACCAGTTTAGTTAGGCATGCCAGACACACACACACACACACACACACACACACACACACACACACACACACACACACACATACGCTAACACACACGTACACGCGCACACACTAACACACACACAGAGAGGAGAGAAGCTCATGGGGAGAGGTGGGATGCAACAGATAACAAAACAAGGACCATCCTAAAGTTAAAGATCCCCACCACCACCACTGATAGGGAATGCTGCTACAAATATGACTTCATATTTATCTGGTGAAGCTGTGTTTGTGCCTGTGTGTGTGTGTGTGTGTGTGTATATGTGTGTGTGTGTGTGTGTGTGTGTGTGTGTGTGTGTGTGTGTGTGTGTGTGTGTGTGTGTGTGTGTGTGTGTGTGTGTGTGTGCGCGCATGTGTGTGCATCTGTGTGTGTGTGTGTGTGTGTGTGTGTGTGTGTGCGTGCGTGTGTGTATCGGAGAGTGTTGTAGTGACTTTTCTTTTTTTACCCATTATTTCTCCTCCTGGTCCCCCCTCAGTCTCTCATTTATAATGTGCTTGGGCGCGAGCAGATAAAGAGGCCAGAGTGTGGAGACAGAGTGAGCGGTCACATTCGCTGATGTTATCTGTTTCCCACAACGCACTGCAAGTGGACGCCTGACATGTTCTATACATCTTTCCGCCAGGGCACTCATTAAACAAATGCTGCTTGATATATGGCTCTCAAGAAATGAATTTTTACCTCTGTGTGCAGGATGTGCTCTCGCCTGATCTCTGGGGCCTTTGAAAACACACACGCACGCACACACACACAGGCACACACACACACACACACACACACACGCACAAACATATATATTTCTGTTCTGGAGTTGCCTCCTGTTTATCATTCCTGCACCAGAGAGCTGCTGTTGGCTCTGCAGAGATATGCTGTGCACACTTGATTTCAGGCCTAGAGAGGACATGATGAGCTACACAGCAGATGCATAGTTTGATCTGTAGCAGAATGCTGATTACATTGTTCCCTCAGCAAATACAGAGGCCAGCATTAGCATACGGTGTCAATCCAGGTTACACTTATGCAATTTTACAACGCCAGGTTCACAATGCGTGTGATGGCCCCATGCTGATAAACTCACTGTTTATAATGTAAACATGGAACTTTACTACACAAGTTAAGTGAATGAGCACTCAGCTTTAGTAGAAAATGACCCCCACAGAATTAGATGTTTCTCTGGTTTTGCTCATTATTTGTACTGTATATGTTTGAGTGAAATTATATTTTGAAATCTATGAACTATTGAGATTTCTCTAAAAGTCCAAATGTAATTTTGACATTTTTCATCATGAGCATTCCTAGTATTTGCTAATAACTAGTTGAAATAGCAAGAAAAAATGCTGTGTTTTCGGACTGAAACAGGCCATTCAGCAGAACTGATAAAGTACATGTAGACATGCTGATTTAAGAAAGAAAATTAGTAGTTATGTGACATACAGTAGATAGAATATTTCATGTTGAGTAGAGCTGTATATTGGACCCTACAGAATATATAATTGCAAGGTTATAATATGGCAATTTATAAACGTATATAAATGAAGTAAGATATTACTGCAGCTTGAACAAAATACTGTTGTGGGGACCTGTTAACACAATTAACATGCTTTCTATAATGGATGTTGCACTGAAGAGTTTGATAAAGAATTTGCCCCATTGAGCTGCCAGTAATGCATTGAGCATCATTTCGTGGCTAATATAGAACACAAATATCCATATCCTCTGTGTTCTTTCATTTGTTTAAAGATATAATTATATGCTTGCCTTTATGTTGGGTGGGTTTAATTAAAGTTATAATTTCATTTCATGCAATCAATTGATACTCTAATGGAAACGTCTGAAGCTCAGCTCTGAAGGAGGAAGCTGGGCCTAATTTGCCGTTTGCACGACAACCCCGGAAAGCTGCGGATCGATTATATTTATATGAGTGAGGGAGAGAGGGCCTGAGAGCTGGCAAATGAACACGCAAATGAACACACTCATCAAGTCATGATAAGTACTCTATCAAAGTGGCACATATACAGCACACTGTGCTGTATTTACCAGGCAATGCAATATCATGTAGAGCTATGTACCGCTCGTAATGTAGCCAAGTGCAATTTTTGAATGATTATACTGTACCAATAGAGATTTGAGCTGCGGAATACTGTTACCTTTGTAAATGAAGATGGTTATGTCATAAGTGGGAAGATTTTAGTTCAAGGCTGCGCCATTATAGATTAGATCATTTCTGAGACGGCTGTTTCCCATTGGCATCCTAATGAGGCAACTTCATTTATCCGAGCGCTTTTTGCCAGAAAAAATGGAAAAAATAAAATCCGCTGC
>NC_085004.1:3272618-3275118 GCF_963854185.1 Sardina pilchardus
ACATCAGGAGTCTTTTTTTAATCCAATCACTATACATAACAGGCACATGGAAGCTTTGTCTTTGTCAGAGGGCTTCTCATTTACTTCGAAAGAAAGAGTTTTCTGCCACTAAAAGCTACTTCCCCGCAACACCTTCAATGCATCACTCCTCTCCCCAACTTCAGGGATACCTTTTGTCTTGTTGACAAGCAGTGTGAGGAGCCGCTCGGCGCTCCCTCCAAAACTGTCAGGATCTCTGGGTTACCCAATTAACAGGGGGAGCTGCATTTACGCCAAAGAAAAATGGCGGCGGCGGCGGCGGCGCTAACAAGAACAGCGGAGGGGCCTGCCAGACGGGCGGCTGCTTAGCTGGCGGGGCGAGCGAGCGAGCGAGTGTGTGTGTGTGCGGCTGTCGATAGCCCGTCCTGATCAGTGATGTTTTAGAGCTTTAACGGCTCACATACATCCACCTCTAATTACAGGCCCTCTCCACGGCACTGTCAGCACGCCTGGAACTGACGGCTCGCACCTCCTCTGCCACCCCCCCACGCACACACACACACACACACACACACAGTCTACACACTCCCCCTCCTCCCACCTCCTAGTGTAAATCAGGGAGGTGGGCATCGGGACCTGGCTACACCGGCGCTGATGAGGGCTGGGGGGGGCGGCTGAATGGAGGGGTGGAGGAGGAGGAGGAGGAGGAGGAGGAGGAGGAGGGAGAAGTCACCGGCTCCATCATCTGCCGCCGTTCATTAGGCCCCCGTCTTCTAAATATGGCGGCGGGGCTGGGGGGGAGAGGAGGCCTCGGCTCATTAGAGAGCAGCCGCTGCGCACATAAACAGCCTGCGTCTGGAGGAGCGGCCGCACCGCAACACACACACCGCACCGCACCACACACCGCACCGCACCGCAACACACACACCGCACCGTATCGTACCGTACCGCGCTGCGCTGATGAAAAGGAAGATGGCTGCGATGAGGAGGCGAGACGAGCACCGAGCAGAGACGCGCCACCGCAGAGAAGCGATGAAATCGAGTGGCGCTCGGAAAACTTGGAGCTGTTGTTCTGATGAGGGGTCACTGGACTTAACGCTTTAGAGTACTGCAGGTTTTAATGTTCTAAGGCGCTACATTCGTACAGCTTAAACTAGCTTAAAGATTGGTTTAGGTGGGCGGCCATGAAGTTTGTTGTTTGGCTTATTTGTCAGCCATTTGAGAAATAAAAGTTCCATTTTGATGACTGATATCTGCATTTTGCAGGGCACTTTAACTGAAATGTGAAGATTAACACTCTGCAATCGTAAATAAGTGACAGAGAGTCCCGCGCCACAGGCTATGTGTTGCAGTGCAGCCAGTCAGTGACAAAGCAAGGCGAGGTGTCGCCAGCTGCAAATAACAAGCGCCCCGACATGCAAATGCAAACAAACTCCACTCCAAACTCCGCTGCTGTGAGCTTAACACTCATACTAGAGCACACAGCAGCTCCCCTGAGGGATGGCGTCAGTGACAAATCTGCGACAAACTGACGAGAGCAGGGGTAGAGGCAGCACGGGCAGGAACGCGCGAGTGTGTGTGTGTGTGTGTGTGTGTGTGTGTGTGTGTGTGTGTGTGTGTGTGTGTTTGCGAGTGTGTGCGTACGCCACGGCGCTTTCTCTCTCTTAATGACACGACTGCAGTGACACTGGCAGCACACAACGGCACGGTGCTGCAGCGAACAGCATTACTGATTTGTTGCCAGGTAGCGCACCAATTAGCAGCACTTGTTATTATTTACATTTTGCGCTATACATCATGCTAATCGCGGCGGTCGATTCATCACCGGCGGTGGGGTATCTGCGCGGGTGATTTATGTGGATCGTGCCGGGGGAACCTGGAGATGGGGGTGATTGGAGGGGTGGGGAGAGGCAAAGTGTAGAGGCACCCGGGCTGTCTGAACCCCACTGAGCCACCGTCACCGTCACCACCACCAACACCACCTCCACCAACACCACCTCCTCCACCACCACCTCCAACACCACCACCTCCTCCACCACCATCACCACCACCTCCACCACCTCCACCACCACCGCTCATCTCCTGCCTGCCTGCTGCCTCATCCTCTCTCTCCCTCCTGGATGGCGGAGCCTCCTCCTCCTCCTCCTCCTCCTCCTCCTTACTGGAGGCCTGCTGGTCCAGCCCTCTCCTGGTCAGCAGCACCACGTGTTCACATGAGTGGATGAGTACCGGAGACAGAGCCACTTGACCCCTCTGATTGTTCTGATTGACAGACTGAATGCAGATCCGGGCAGCTCTGCATCTGTGGCCATAGTGCTGTAGCAGTGGTCATGCAGGGTAGCCACAATCTGGCAGGCCGATGGTCAGAGGAGAAGAGGTAGCTTCACCTCACTGGTATTCATTCCTCTCCAGAGTCCCCAGCGCCTTCCTCCCATCCTCCTCCCTCCTATACCTTGCTCTTCTCCTTTCTTCCCCCCAATAACCCCCCGAGCTCTCAAATCAATCCGGATCACCCAAGTTT
>NC_085004.1:3280118-3292618 GCF_963854185.1 Sardina pilchardus
CAGATTGACAAATGTAACCCTGGGCAGGACTTCAGATTAGATCATAACTCACGGCTGGCACGCTGGCGTCACCACTGACCGCCGCGCCGCGCCACCCCACGCCGTCCCGCGCCGCTCTGCCCGCCTTTTGTTGTGCTGGCCCCGGGCAGCCAGCGCTGGTGAAGGGCACCTAGACTTAGACCTGTGGGCCTCCACGACCACTGTGCCAAACCGCTCGCCACGCTCTCCATCCGTCACCACACCACCACTATTCACAAACAGACACAGAGAGAGAGAGAAAGGGAGGGAGGGAGCGGGGGCTAACCACACACACACACACACACACACACACACATACAGTACACGCACAAAGAGAAATCAAATCATAGCCTCATGGACAAGTGGAGGGAAGAGTTATTTTTTTCTGTTTGCTGGAAGTTTTGATATGAAATAAATTTGATCAGAGGGTATATACACTTGTTATTTTCTCGTCTTCCCATCTTTTTTGGAGCAATTTGTCTTGCAGACCTGTCCGTGTCCCTCTCTCCCTCTCTCCCTCTCTCCCTCTCCTGACAAATGCTTTGTGCGCACCTCCCACACCAGCCACATTAACCCAGTTAACCTCTCACCTCCACTGACAGAGCTGGCAGCCAAAAAAGACGAGGAGAGAACACTATTAATTTGCACAGCCTCCTACCGCTCCCCCTCCACTGCCCCATTAATTGTGCTGAGCAGGTAGTGCTTATGAATGTGCTTTTGCTCTTTAAGGACAGCGGCCTCCCATTGAAACACACACACATTCGTACACGCAAATACTGTTTACTGTGTTGACCTGTGTGCACTGGACAGTGTGTGTTTCATAGGCAGGGTGGATGGAGTGTAATCGAGTGTCTAACCTTACAGTAAAAACACAGTTGCATTCATACCACTTTCCCCTGTGTTGTATTACCAGTACTGTATCTAATGTCTAAAGTCATACAAAAGAAAAAGTAAATAACAGCTTGATTTACAAAACACTTCTACAGTGATATACAGTATACTATATATATATATATATATTCAGTGGCCAAATTTTCGTATGTAGATTCATGTGTTTTTAACTCAAAACAAGTACTGTACTGTAATTCTGTTTGTAATGTAATGTAGCCTGCGCGTACATGATTAATGCCAGCGGCTAAATAATAAAGGGTCACCAGCACCCGTGAGCAGGGGGTGGACGGCGTGGCATGGCAAACCCGGCACACTCACTTTGCACCCCTCCGGGTAGTGTGTGTAAGGCACTGGGCCTCCCCTCAGCCAATTCAGCAATTTAATTATCAGCTTTGGCCTGGTGTGGTCACACTCACTCAGCGAGCAGCGGGCGGCTGGCCTGCGCCAGGCTGCGGTCACTTTCACCTCAAGGGTAATACGGCCCAATATCACCCAAAAGTCTTTTAGCATTTCTTAAGGTCCAGTGTCAGCGCGGACTGTCAATTCATTATCATTTGTCTTCTCGCTGTGAAAGATTTACAAGATGTTATTTGGCCTTGTGCTCATTTTAAATCTCAAAGAATGGCCAGCCAGAAGGCTACAACAAGGCTGAGTGGGCCCTACTGAAAGTCTTTTAATAATGTTCATTTTTACAAACCACTACACACACAAACACCCTCACCCACACCCCCCTATACACACACACACATACACACACACACACACACACACACACACACACACACACACATGCACACATCCACACACACAAACAACCACACACATGCACGCACGCACGCACCCACCCACCCACACACACACACACACACACACACACCTCCTTGCATGCACACACTCACACATATATGTCTTTGGCTAACAACAAAGCAGTGAGCTCTCCACTGACATCTGAGGCTCTAAATGAGTCAAGCCCAGTGCAGTAGCCAATTAGAGGTGTTAGGCCAGTGCCAGGGATGGATGTCATTATTGGGCCTTTAATGAGACGATGGGACGCGCTGCGTCTTCGCAAAGGTCACTCTTACAGCCGTGCCATCGCTATTACTGTATCAGATTCATCAGCGCTGCCTTGAGCTCCTGACCACGTTAGTCAATAGCAAATTATGACGTATAGTTTACATACATCGACTGTAAACGACAGCGTTTTCAGCTACTTAAGGAATCGTAATCAGAGCATGCCCGTGCTGGGAAGAACTTCTGTGTTGAGATCTCTTCTCTGTGATTCTCTAGTTAAAGATCACATAATGACAACAAAGCGCTGCAACACAGGGGGGGTAGAGAGTGGGGTGTGTGTGTGTGTGTGGGTGGGGGAGTGTGGGTACGGTGAGGGTGGTCTGATCTTTCCCTCCACCATCAATGAGGTGTTGAGATGTTCAAACATTGGAGGCTTCTACTCATCTTCTTTTCAAGTGACTTCCTTCTCTCCATCTCTCCCTTGCTGTCCCTGACATGAAATGATGGCATCTGCGTATGCACACGCTGCTGTGTGTTTGTGCGTGTGTGTGTGTGTGTGTGTGTATATATGTCGGTATGTGCAGCTCAAGTAAATAGGTTCAAGCGTACATCAGTGAGACATCACAACCACATTTCATCTCAGCGAGTTTTCATATTTAAGTGCAAATACTGACACATGTATTTCACGGCTCCTCCGCACTTTCAAAGGGTGTTTGGGGGCGCATTAAAAATGCATGAGGAGCCAATAATTAGACAGAATATTTTCTCTCTGAGAAATGAAGAAATCAAAAAAGAGAAAGGAAGAGGGGAAAAAAAAACATGAGTACATTTGATTTTTCCGCTGGCCTTAAAAGCGGCAGATGAAAGGTGAGGAGACATGAGTGTTGAACACGTGCCCATTCCGAGGTCTTCTCCCTTTTGTTCATCACGCCGCGCGCTAATTTGTCCCCTCTCCCGGCTATATTGTACACTTATTGTATATTCTTTTTTAGTTGGGGCCACTCATTTGAATTGCTAATTAAACTTATTTTAATATATTTATAAGATTCATCAAGGCAGCCTCGCATATCAAAGTGCACAAACTTGTATTGATGTTAAAAATCAAAGCGGTGATTACTTGCTAAGATTCATGGTTTTAGCTCTTAATTGCGCTGCTCTGTGTCCAAAAGGTTTTTTTTTCTCAAAAAAAACTGTGGCTTGGATCGGCCTGGGAGCACTTCACTCAGGGACACCATGTATGTGTTTGTGTTTGTGTTTGTGTGTGTGTTTGTGTGTGTGTGTGTGTGTGTGTGTGTGTGTGTGTGTGTGTGTGTGTGTGTGTGTTTGTCTGTTTGTGCGTGTAAGGGGGTGTGTGGGGGGTGTAAATATAAAAAAAATATTGATTTAGTCCAAAGTCCCTGCGATCTCATTACTCTCCCCACACGAGCCACTGCTCAGGACTTATTTTGAAGATGCTTGTTAGTGCAAGCATCAACTTGTTTAGAGAAAGTATCCGGCTTTCCCCATATTTATATTTCTCTCTCATGTCGGGAGATCTTTGTCGACGAGCTACATGTCTCAGAGTCTCTCATAATGCTTGACTAACACTTGTAAACAAGCAAACATACAAACAAAATGCTACCTCAAGCATCATTAAAGAGCGCACGGAACCAACCTAGGGATGCGTTTAGGATCTATAGCCACCTTAAACAATGGAGGCTACGCTACGCTATAGCAGACATGAAAGACTGTGATTCATTAGCACCGCGTTATATTTTCATTTTTAAAACTCTAATTAGACCCCCGCAAACAATAACACGGCTCTGCTCTCATTTTCCAAAGTGGTGGAGAGGAGAAGAATAATGAAACAATGCATTCAGCATTTTGAATTCTTCCCACAGCCCCTTTTGGAGCCCAACGCAGCACCATTAACTCCTCCTGCCACTTTCCAGGTCACTAATTTTTCAGCTATGAGTTCACTCCGTTCAGACCGATAGGCTGTCTTTTTAATGAGGTTATTTCTGGGTTATTACCTTGGTCCATGGTGCGCCACCTTAAGTGAGAGACCTAATTGATGTAAATCAAATATGGTTAAGCAGGGGGGTCGACCTCAACCGGCATTCTCTCAAATTTTCAGCCCGACCGTCGGATACTTGAAACACCTAATAAACGTGAAAAAGGTTTGAATTCAAAGCTTCAGACACAGCCGCTGATATTTCTCTCTCTCTCTCTTTCTCTCTTTTCCCTTTCAGGTTTTTTTTTTTTTCGCTTCTTAATTTTTTTTCTAGTCATTTCCAGCCTTGAATGGGAGAAGGGGGGGTATGCAGACAGTCCCATTTGGGCAGCATGGGTGGCGTAAATGTGAGCGCATGCTCACAGATGCAGAAGATTGGGCACTGACAAGGAGAGGCGTTGGCATTTGACTTTTGCTGAATAAGCTCAAGGTGTGCATTCCAGCAGGTTAGAGAGGTTATAGAGGAGAGAGAAGAAAGGAGGGGGGTGAGAGAGAGAGAGAGAGAGGGAATAAAAGAAAGAGAGAGAGGGAGGGATTTCAGGGGGTAGTTTAGAGAGAGAGAGAGAGAGAGAGAGCGATGGATTGGAGAGGAGGAGAGGAGAGCTGCTTTAGTGGCCTGTGCTCGTTAAGCTGGCTCTTATTCAGCAGTGAAATGAGCCCTGCTCTGGAGGCAATGTGATGTGGCATGATAGGCCATCACAGCCAAGGTGGGCTGGACACTCATGCTCTCACTCTCTCACTCACACACACACACACACACACACACACACACACACACACACACACACACACACACATATACTGTATATATATATATATATATATTATATATTTACACCAACATCCAGTCACCCATTCATACATTCACAAACTGACCACTAACACACACACACACACACACACACACACACACACACACACACACACACACACACACACACACTCACTCACTCACTCACAGCCATTTCTTGCCTCCTCTCTCCGCCCCACACTCCCTCCGTAGGCTGTGGCCAGCAGAGGGACACAGACATGGGGAGGGTCAGACGCTGGTCAGAGCAGTGAGGGACACGCACACGAGGAGAGGCCATCTTGCTAATGACCACATCGCTTATGGATGGACACTATTTTGCAGGAAAAAAAATGCTAATTCAGTTCATATTCAATCATTCAATAAATCATTACGAAATAATGCAATTTTCTAAAAGTGAACCTGTGTGTGTGCATGCAGGAAGTGGCATTTACAGGTATGTGTGTGTGTGTGTGTGTGAGAGAGAGACAGACAGAGAGAGAGCGAGTGAGAGAGAGAGAGAGAGAGAGAGAGAGAGAGAGAGAGAGAGAGAGAGAGAGAGAGAGAGTGAGAGAGAGAGAGAGAGGAGGTTGTTAGTTGCGTTGGGTCAGTGGGGGGCCGCAGGGGGATATTCATCACAAGTAGCCGCAGCGCTCCACAGCACTGTCTGTCTGTGCCACCAATCCCTGCAGCACTCATCGCTGCTTAGAGAAGAGCCAGCATTAACAACAGCACATCAAAGCTCTCTCTCTCTCTCTTCATCTTCACCCTCTCTCTCTCTCTCTCTCTCTCTCTCTCTCTTCATCTCTCTCTCTCTCTCTCTCTCTCTCTTCATATCTCTCTCTCTCTTCATATCTCTCTCTCTCTCTCTCTCGTGGGGCAGTACTGCTCCTCTGAGTGCACAGCTGTGATGTTGGAGTTCCGTTCTGTAAATCCCGCAGCTTTGTGTCACCTTCTCTTTGCGTCCTCTCTCCTCCACCCCTCTCCTCTCCTCTGTACCCCCTCCTCCTCCTCCTCCTCCTCCTCCTCCTCGTGGTGTTGGGCTCGGCCGCCCGGCTGGCACGCTGAGCCAGTGAGCCGTGAGTCGTCCTTGGCGCCGCTAAGCCGGATCAAGAGTGTCGGCGGCTCCCTCTCCTCCGCTCTCCCCTGGTGGCGGCGTCACCGGGAGACAGGAGACATCATAGGGAGCGGAGCAGAGCGCAGCGTGGAGCACAGGCACCCTTAACACCCCCCCCCCACACTCACCCACCCACCCCAACCTCCACCCTCTCCTCCTCCACCACCACCACCACCCTCACCATCATTACCGCCACCACCGCCGCCGCCACCACCACCATCATCATCATCAAAGGCTCTGGGCTGTCCGTCAGTCAGGTGGGTGCTTACGGGGCGTTGTGACGCGGAGCGGGCGCGAGACTGACACTAAGCGCGGGGCTCAATGGCCCTCCGTCAGCCCTGGCAGGTGGCGGTGACAGCGGGGGAGGGCTGCGTGTCCTTCACCCAGCAGGATTAGCCCAGTGAACTGCCAGCCCCCGTGGCACTCGGCGCTGCCAACCAACACCCTGGCACACGCCACGGCACAGGACGACGGATGATGATGATGATGATGATGATGATGATGACGGGGAGGGCCCACGCAGGACCCCCAAACTCGGTGGCATTTGCACCACTTAAAAGAGGAGCCACTTTATTCGTGATTTTAGAGGGCACCATTTTTGCTTAAACAACAATGCCAAAAATCTAGACATTGCAGGTAATGAAGCTGTACTGGGCCATAAATTCTGATATACAGTACAGTACGTTAGTGTGATATCTTGCCCTGTCGTGTCCTACCCAGTCGTGTTGCACTGCATTGCATCACGTCATTACATATTGTAACATTGTACAGTATTGTATTCGTCTGTGCCATGATGACATAGTGTCACAGTTATCCAAGCATTACATTCAGCCGAGGATTTATTTCTCCATGCTTCAAAAACAAAGCAAAGATCCCCTTTTAATATACGTGATGCTATTGGGTACACACATGCACACTGGAGCAGAGGTCTGTAAGCCACAAAACTGAACATCATCCATCGCGTATGATGATGTTTGTTGACTTTTTGTTTGGATCGTTTTCTTGTAAATAAACATTTAATTGGCACATACTCATAGGAACAAAGATATCCAATTACCTTTTAGTTTTTAGGACTCCTCGATGTAATGGATACGGTACCATATGTGTTCAATATGAATTTGTTTGAGTATGTTAGTGTATTTGGACAAGCTCTGGACACTAGGCTCTTGTCAATCATTATTTTAAATAATTAGACCTTGCTGTCAACATTTTTTTTTTTTTTTTTTTCTGGCTATAAATGTGTATTTGAATCTTAAAATTCTCCCTCATCTTTGTCTCAGGATGAAGATATATCCAGCTATTTCTGTAACCATATCTTTAGAAACACACACACACACACACACACACACACACACACACACACACACACACACACACACACACACACGCACAAAAGATAGAGAGTGTGGAGGAGAGATATGAGGAGAGAGAGAGAGAGAGATGAGGAGGAAGAGAGAGAGAGAGAGAGAGAGAGGGAGCACTTTTGTGTGGATCATACATGCCAGGTGTTTGGGCTGTGCACCCTTATCTGTGTGGCGGTGCTTTACTGATAGCAATCCTCTTAACGAAGGAGCCCAGCATTATCCCACTGCTTCCCTGCTCCCCGCTTTAATTGAGTTGTTATAATTAGGCATTAACTGGTGTCAGTTTCTACGGCCACTAACAGCCCCACTCTGTTCTGCTTGTCTGCATTATCACAGTTTGGGGGCAGGAGAAGCTTCTGGCTGGGGAGGGGGGGACGTGGGTGGGGGCCTGGGTTGTGGTGCTGCTGCTGCTGCTGCTGGTGGTGGTGGTGGTGGTGGTGGTGGTGGTGAAAGTAAATTATAATGAAGGTCTATATAGTCCAATTACAGATAAAAGCAGCCAAGTGCAGTGCCGTAATGAGGTGCCACTACCTCTCTCTCCTCAGCACCCCTCACCCCTCCAGAATGGCATGTCCATGGGAATACCTAATCGCCAGTTTTATTACTTTTAACCCCTATTGGATGTGGGCTTTAACCCAGGCACTTTCAATCAGGGGCGCGGGCGAACACCGCCGAGCTGCAAACAATTACGCTGCATGTCCTGCGCGCTCTAAACAAAGTTTGCCTGGCGATAGGAGGAGGAGGAGGAGGAGGAGGAGGAGGAGGAGGAGGAGAGGAGCGAGGAGAGGATGGAGAGGGTGCGAGGGCTGGAGGAGGAGGAGGAGGAGGAGGAGGATGAGGAGGAGGCAGTGGTCCACGGCTGGAGTGAAAGCTTTGGGTGGAGGAGGCGGAGGAGGAAGCACATCCTCATGTTCCCACTTTAATGGGTCAGTATTTAATTATTTGGAATGGCGTAGCTGTCTCGTGTAGCTGGGGATGTAGTTCCTTGCTGGAGCACTTACAAGGCAGACGGATAATTAAACTGTAAGATCATCCTCTAGCCCTCTATACCTCCCTCTCTCTCTCCCTCTCTCGCTCCTTCACTAGCTCTCTCTGTCCCTTTCTCCAGCTCTGTCAGGTGAGGCGCCACGCATCGAAAAGCAAGAAGAAGAGCAGGGAAGAGGGGAGAGAGAGAGGGAGCGAGAGAGCGAGCGCGATAGAGGAAGAGAGCGATGGAGAGAACAAATTAGGGATGGTGGGACAGGATGGGGGCTGGTGAATCTCTCCAGTGTTCCTCCAAAGTCTGCTCTGAACACTGATAGTGTGCACCTCCGGGACTCTGAGCTGCATAAACGTGGCATATTTTCACACATGAGGATCGGCTCCACCACTACTGGGGAAGTTAAGGCAGGAAAATATATATCTTTTTCCAATTTAAATGTCAAGCACTTGAAGCAGGTTTCTCGGTGACTTGGGATGTAAGAGAAATAATAAAAAAAGGGGGGTATGAAACGATCAAATTGCCTCCGGGGGAGGCTGCTCTAATGTTCCATTTCAAAGGTGTTTTCATATCAGTTCAAATACAGTGTGTTACAACAGAGCGTTGACCTGCACCATGGTGCTGTGATCATGAAAGCATTTCTCAACACAAAATGCCTGACTAAGGCATGACCATTCAGACACCTTTATATTGAGACAAGGTAATTGAATCGTTTTTAAATTACTGAGCATTTGGAAATTTGTCATTATTGGGAAATATATCACAATTCCTCACAATCTGACTTATTGTTGTCACTTAAAATGAAAAAACAATTTGATATTAAAAGGCAGCAAAATGGCAGCACAGTAAAAATAAGATGTTTGTCAATCGAAGAGCGCTCAAAGCAGATGTGATGCAGAAGGACGGCTTTATCCAGGCCACTTGTGTTTGCGACCCACAATGATAGGATCATCAACAATACAAATGCACACTGGAGCACCTTGGATTGCTGTTCGATAAAGTCCTTCCCCGGGTGCCCTCTCCCATGGCCGCTTGTTTAGAGAGGGCCGGCTGGAGGGGCTGTGCTGCCCGCGCATTGTTTTCCAGAGTTGGGTGGCGACAGGCGATGGATTAAACGATGAATGAGTGATTTATTAGCTGCCGCTGTCACGCTGGTTAGATGGATTACTACAAGCGACCTCCGACCCCACTTACCAGAGTCCTCCCTGCTGCTGTGGAGGATGGAGGTGTGTGTGTGCGTGTGTGTGTGTGTGTGTGTGTGTAGGGGAGTGTCTGTTGGTCCGCTGGCCAGCTGTAATCTGGTGACAGGATAGGACTGCTTGATCAATGGGCTAATGAACAGGCCGTTTCATTGGCCCAATGAACTGACTCTGTGCTCATAGACTGGTGCAGCAGGGGCTGGGAACATACAGCGGCCTGCACACCTTTGCAAAATAAAGCAATTAACAGTCACAGATTACACCTATAAGTGCTAATATTATTGGTTTCAACAGTCAAGGGTTGACTGCACAAGGCTTTTCCAATCTGATCTTTCAGATAGGAGAGAGAGGCCCAGTTTATATTTTTTTCTGGCCTAATCTTTTTTTTTATTTGCAGTATTCTGCATAATGACAGTAGATTTTATTAAATTTGAATGCACAGATTCATGGATCTGTTGAAATGTTACAGGAATAAGATTCCATGCTAGATTTTATTATGGAAGGGATATTTTGAAGATTTTTCAGAGGGTAGATGGGACCACAATTTCTGTAACATTGTGTAAAACATTAGCAAGATATATCTAACTTATAGCCATGGTATTAATGTTATTACATTATGACATTTGAATTTCTGATAGCGTTACAACTTAAATATTATTTAGTTATAACAATAGTGTTATTTGTATTGGGTCAAATTGTTTTCATTTAATAGCACAATGTTTAAACTGAAAGATATTAGCTCATACACATAATAAAAAATAGATATGACTCCTTTTTCAGTATCTGACATTGATATCAGAAAGGTGACGTGAAGATCTGTTCATGTTGACATGCATAAATAAGCTATAATATTTGTGTGTAGGGTTGACTTTAAACTGCAGCTCTGACTAAGGAGTAATGCTAAAAACACAGAATTATGTTCAACAGAATGGTATTTCATGACATCGTCTCCAGTAGTCCTATCCAAGCCACCAATGTTTAATGCATCTCTTTTAAGTTATTCTATATTTTAACCATTCTCTCGACATATTTTCTTTTTTCTCTCTCTCTCTCCCTCTCTCTCTTCTCTCTTCCTCTGCATATGTCTATGCATCTGTCTTTCCTCTGCTGTTGCTCGGAGTCACTCATTTGTTTGAAGTTCTGAAATGAAAGGCGGAAACAGAAGCGACTGAGTGGGGGAGCTGTACCTCAGCCTATGCCCTCAGACGCATGTAATAAAGGAAAAGTAATATGCTTTAAACATTAAATAAGACTTTAATTGGAGCACGTGAGAAACGTGCCATTGGAAGATGTAATTGAATGTCGCCATGGCGCAGGGGAATTAAAATAGGTTATTTTAATGTGTTGCTTTATTTTTGATTGAATCCACTCCTAAGTGGCCCAGACAGTGGAATTATCAGTTTTGAGATGGTATGTGAGGCGCTCAATGCCAGGCCGGCTGAGTGAAGCGGGGGGGGGGGGGGGGGGGGGGGGGGGGCGGAGGAGGGGAGAGGATGACAGAGATGAATGTTCCGCCATTGACAGCTGTCCTCCATTTACTTCCCAGACAGACATACAAATGATGAAAAAAAAAAACCCAGCCTCCGATTGAGTGTGTGTCCCATTCAGACTGATGTTGAAGGATGACATTAGCGGTCTGGGTTCCAGCCCGCAGTTAAATTAAAGCATTATCTATGGGCTGTGTTTATCCTTCTCCGATTCTCATCTTGGGAGTTTTGCACGGACTTTGATTACTGTCAACATGATCAGAAATACAACCCACCCCCTCCTCCAATAAAGAAAGAATAATGAATAAATACAAAACAGATAAGATCTCTAACATCACTCTCTCCAGATACAGACACCTGTGTGTTTGTTTGTTTGTTTGTGTGTGTGTGTGTGTGTGTGTGTGTGTGTGTGTGTGTGTGTGAGAGAGAGAGTGTGGTGTGTGGATATTTTTGAGTGAGTGAGTGAGTGTGTGTATGCGTGCGTGAGTGCGTGCGTGCGTGCGTGCGTGCGTGCGTGGGATGGTGGATGCTCGGCTCTGTGTGGAGCTGGTCTCTGGAGCTGAGGAGGTCTGTTGGGACTCCTTCGTCTACACCTCCAACTTGCCTCCAACGGCGCACTCAAATGAGCTCTCCCAGCATCTCCACTCAGCCAGAGAGGACCCTCCATAACCAGCCTCTGATTCCTCTGGAGAAACCCCAAGAGGACCCAGATTGGGGGGGATCTCACCTCTACTAAGAGAGAGAGAGAGAGAGAGAGAGAGAGAGAGATAGAAAGAGAGGATAGAGAGAGAGAGAGAGAGCAAGAGAGAGAGGGGGCAAAACAACTGAACGTAAGTCTAATCTACCCTGGCTTAGACCCCCCTGGTATTGGTTGGCAGTGCCCTGGATGAAAGGAATTACTGCGGACCAGTTTGTATTCTCTTGAGATGGCCGTCAAGGTCCCACAAGCTCCGAGGCCGCTCTTGTGTGGGGGGAAGAGAGAGAGAGAGAGAAGTTTCACTTTCATTCATCCATCTTAGCCGTAGCCGTATCAAGAGCACAATTACAGGACTGAACTCCCAGTGTTTGAGTGCTATTTTATAGGTCACTTATTGTAAGGCACTCATACACCTTAGCAGTCAGGCCACCTCCTAGTATGTGTGTGTGTGTGTGTGTGAGAGAGAGAGAGAGAGAGAGAGAGAGAGAGAGAGAGAATGCTCAGAAGGGTGGTTGCGTAGGGTGTGGGACTTTTTCATTCTCTCTCTCTCTCTCTCTCTCTCTCTCTCTCTCTCTCTCTCGCTCTCGCTCGCTCTCTCTCTCTCAAATGGATAATTCTGGTGATGCCCCTGACAGGCCATGGTTTAGATTTTGATTTATGTTCTTCCAAAGCTAAAATCAAAGAATCCATCTAGTGCTATTTTATGGCAGCTGGGATGATGAATGGTGCAGTCTCTCGGCCAAACGAAGCCGCTGTGTCTTTGCCCCGGATTTTAATTGCTAAAGTAGCCAGTCATTGCTCAGGATTCAACAGTCAGAGCTGCAGCTTCTTTCTCTCTCTCTCTTCCTCTCCCCCTCTCTCTCTCTTTCTCTCTCTGTCTCTCTCTCTCTCTCTCCAATCCTCTTCCTCTCCCTGACGTTCTCCAAAGTGCAGAGGAGATGGCTGCTTTGAAGGAAA
>NC_085004.1:3295118-3300118 GCF_963854185.1 Sardina pilchardus
GTGTGTGTGTTCCCGTGTCTCACTTCAAACATGTGCGGCCACACTGTGCCATCCTCCAGTTCTCACACTCCACCCCAGAGAGAGAGAGAGAGAGAGAGAGAGAGGAGAGGAGAGGAGGAGTGGACAGAGAGGAACATGAACTTTCTTGGACTAAATCAACTATTCCATACTTCAGTCCTCTCCACAGGCCCCCTGCCTGCTCTCCCCCTGAAGCAGATGAAAGAGGAGAGAGGAGAGGAGAGGAGCGCGGGGTGCAACTGCAGGCTATCGGAGAATCAGCATAGTCACTTCATTTGGAGGGCAGAGTGGGGAAGAATGCGTTGATGTCAGCCGCCTGATAAAGTTTATGTCTTCCTGCCATTTTGGAAAAGTAAACACGCTCGCGGCCTACATGACATCACTAAGTAGGTTAAGTGTAGTGCCGAGCCGTCATCGATCATTACGGAATGTAACATATTTCGCGGCGCTCTCGCGCAGAGGTAAAAGTTTTCCACTGTACCGAGATGACATTTAATTTTTCATATCTCCTCCGTAGTCCTGGAATGAATTTTGGCAGACCTGATGCAATTTAGCAGCTTGGCAGTTTCAAATTGGGCAATGAATCACGCGGATTCAATGGGCGCAAGTGGCTGCATAATATTTTCTCTGTGTCAGGAGAAAGAGAGAGGTGCAGAGTCTTTGGACAGAGGACCCCTGCCTCCCATCTCTCTCTCCCTCGCTCATTTCTCTCTTTCGCTCCATCTCTCTCTCCCTCACTCCCTCACTCTCCCTCCTCCGCTCTGTCTAGGGAATCTCGTAACATGTTCCTCTTCTGGTATTCTCTTGTGTGAGGCACCAGGCGGATATCTACATTCCTAGCTCTATACCTGCATATGTAAACGGCCGGGAACAGCTAAATAGATGGGATTCAACAATACTATTTGTATGTTGAGCTGCCTGTCAACAGCAATAGTACTGTATGTTGCTCTAATTTAGATAAATTAATCACTGAAATTTAAAGGCAGCTTGCATGTTGATATTTACAATACAATCGCCATGACAATAGATTAGTACTGGACAATAACCTTGGGGAAATCAGCATCTCTAAAAGAATGCCTAGTGGACTTGGAATGTCTGGTGCACTCTGGGGTACTCCAGCATTTATTGTATTCTGTTGTGTATGCATACAGTACCTGTACTCTCTTGACCTATAGTAAACACAAAGCCCTCGCCATCTGAAACCAGTCCATTCCCACACTTAACCACACACAGACCCATATGTGTGCACAGACATGCACATACACACACATACAGACACACACAGACACACACACACACACACACACACACACACACACACACACACACACACACACACACACACACACACACACACACACTCACACACACATACATACACATGCACACACAGACCCACACATGCACACATACACACAGATACACACACATACACACACACACACACAAACACACACATGCACATGCACACACATATATGTACACATACACATATACACACACACACACACACACACATACAAACATGCACACACGTGTTCCCACAGACACGCACCCACCCACAGCCCTCCTCCCCGCCCATAAGAGATGCTATATGTGCTTTTTAAAAGGTGAGGAGGTCCGGAGGGCCTCTCTGTATCTGATTTTTGACAAAGAGCACTGAGGCTAGAAATCAATACCGCCGGCTCGGGTGAGGGGAGTCATCGCGAGGTGCCACTGAGCGCGCCCAGAAGCTCGGCAGCCTCCCTCTCCAGTCCAGATGAACCCAAACAAGCAAAGAATGGACTGACAACGCTTTTGACACGAGCCGTTTATTAGCCCGCCGAGGCGGCCAGCCACTAAAGAGAAGAAACTCCGGCTGACTGGCTGGTTTGTGTTTGGCTGGCCGTGTCCGAGCGATGACCAGACGGCGCACCAGGCAAGGCGCGCGTGGCGTGGGGGGGGGACGCCACTCGATGCTCCATTTGTCAGGGTCACCGTCAGGAAAATTAGTGTTTATTCTTGTAGAAAAAAAGACCATGATGAATTAGTTTATTTATATGCTAAAGGATTTTGGCACGGCTCTCTCTCTCTCTCTCTTTCTCTCTTGCTCGCTCACACCTTTCTCTCCCCCTCTCCACCCCCCTCCACCATCTACCTATGAAAATGATCATTTCACCCTTGTGTGGCTCTGAGGAGTAAGCGGCTGCGAACAGGCATGTAAACAGGCCAGGCATCGCCATGTGTGTGTTGTTAGCTGTAGCCAGAACATGTGGCACAGGTGTAGCCATTAACCTTAAGGTAATGCATATAGCAAGGCCATTAAGCCTCTATCATTTGATTTGGTCTTTGCACTCTCTCCTCCCCACTGGAGATTCATATTAGTATTGTATGAATGTATTTATGTTATTAAGCTATGTGTTGAATATTTATCAAATGTAGCATGTGTACTGCATCATATACTGTACTGTATATAAAGCGTACTGTATATGACATAGCTATTTATCCTCGGAGACAAGAAATACTATTTTTCTGATTGGCTGACAGGGGGTTTCTCATTCTGCATATTGCCTATGAAGTAGATCTGATAAAAAAAAGTGTAATCATGGTTCCAAATCAATGCTGTTAGCACTTTAGTAAACACCAGTTGAAATCGCAAGCAGGCATCCAAGATAACAGTCTATATATGGAATTAATGAACTTTGAGGAGGAAACTCCCATTAATTCTGTACTTACTGTACATAGAAAGTTCAGTCAAAAACCAAGACTCAAAGACTGAGAATGAAGAAATAAGTGCTGTATTGAAACCAAACCTATAGGTTACTCATATTTGACCAAGTACGGGAACTATGCTTAGGTGGCAACAAAGATTTATTTTATGCATTATTTTTTTTATCATTTATTAGACACACTACAGGTCTGTCATGTGCTCTTTTGTTTTGGCTTTGCACTAGAAAATAAGTATGCAGCCTTGTCCTTACGGCAGCACAAAAGAACGCCTGGGCTGCAGCCTAACACAGCGTCCTCACACAACGAAGGGCCAGTGATTTCTGACAATCAGTCCGTTTCTCCAGGATGCGCCGCTCGGCCCTCCCTCAGCCCCCTTTGGATAAGTCATTATTATTAAACATAATAATGGCTTTTAAGCAGTCACACGGCGCTTTGATGCGGTGAATAATTTAGCCCCGCGCTCTGGTTGCGGCGGCTAGGCCCGGTGCGTCGGCGTGTGTTTGCGACGAGGTGGCCGGTCAGGTGGGGCGCACCTGAGGTTGACGGCGGCCACCGCTGCGCCACGCTGCACTCGCCTGAATTATTTATTTCATTTCGTTCCCCCGCTCCTCCATCACGCTTATTTCAAGCGGCGTTAATTACGCTCGCGCAAGCTGTTAAGCTGTCGTCTGCCGATTAACAAAGTCAAGCACAACCCCAACGCTGCCACCAACAACTCCGCAAATGGGAGACAGGGGAGGACGGGGAGGGGATGTGTGAGTATGTGTATGTGCATGTGTATGTGTGCTTGTGTGTGTGTGTGTGTGTGTGTGTGTGTGTGTGTGTATGTGTGTGTGAGTGTGTGTATTAAAGAGAGTGTGTGTTAGGGACTGAGTAATTGTGTGCACTCTAATGTAGAGGGGGGATGGTGGAGGTAAGACAAAGATCAGTTGTATGACATCTATTGTTAACTCAAATGGAGAGCTAGGGAAAAAAAGAACAAAAAAAACGTATGCAAGTTTAGAAAAAAAAAATAAAAGCGAAGCACTTGCAGACAATACGAACACGCTTCATTTGTGAAACGTCCCTCCTAATTAGAAGCGCAGTTGCGTGCCACCGTCGAGCATTAAAAGTTAAAGTGGCCCGCTCGTCTGCTTGTCGTGATGCGACAGGAGTCTACCGCTTCCAGCACTTTCCACCGAGGCTGTCAGCCCCAACAGGGCCAATGTGGTTTGATGTCGTCTGCATTTGGTGTGACGCTGTGCTTATAAACAGCACAACATGTTGGAATAAACAACACTGTCGGAGTCGAGCGAGAGCAAAACAGCGATCTCACTCAGTCATTAATTAAAAGCCGGATGATCACCCTGGCTGCTTTCATATGCACGAGATCCAAGGTAGACGAAGTGGCAGTACTAATGCAATGCACAAGTATTTAGCTGTTGAGTATGCTAAATAACACACCGAACAAAGCATATGCACAAGTCTGCAAACAATTCCAACTTACTCTAAAGTGTTGTCATTTCAATATCGCCCCAATTTTTCTTTCTTTTTCTTTCGTCCTTTCTTTCTTTCTTGTCTTGTCATTCCATTTCTCTCACACAAACAGTTTTCATGTGTAGATTACATGTTGGCTTCATTGTCCTCTAAGAAGAAGGATATTTAAAACATTCTGATACATTGTGCCGGAGGCAGAGACCAACACTGGTTAACATTTGAGTTATATATATTTAGCACTTCTGTGAGCTATTGTCCATTACCTACCATTGCGAGCAACATGCAGTTTTACAGTTTACACTGTTCTGTCTCTGTGTAAAGCTGTGTATGTGTGTATGTGCGTCCCTCTGTGTGTGTTTGCGAGTCTGAGGGTAAGGTTAGGCTGTGTATAGCTGTGTATGTGTGTGTGTGCGTCTCTGTGTGTGTTTGCGAGTCTGAGGGTAAGGTTAGGCTGTGTATAGCTGTGTATGTGTGTGTGTGCGTCTCTGTGTGTGTTTGCGAGTCTGAGGGTAAGGTTAGGCTGTGTATAGCTGTGTATGTGTGTATGTGCGTCTCTGTGTGTGTTTGTGAGTCTGAGGGTAAGGTTAGGCTGTGTATAGCTGTGTATGTGTGTGTGTGCGTCTCTGTGTGTGTTTGTGAGTCTGAGGGTAAGGTTAGGCTGTGTATAGCTGTGTATGTGTGTGTGTGCGTCTCTGTGTGTGTTTGTGAGTCTGAGGGTAAGGTTAGGCTGTGTATAGCTGTGTATGTGTGTATGTGCGTCTCTGTGTGTGTTTGTGAGTCTGAGGGTAAGGTTAGGC
>NC_085004.1:3305118-3345118 GCF_963854185.1 Sardina pilchardus
TGTGTTTGTGTGTTTGTGTGAGCGTGTGTGCGCGCACGCACATATTGGAATTTTAAATTGTTATATCCGAATAGGACTACAGAAATAAACCAGAGATAGAGAATGGTGAATTGTATGAATAAATGGCTGAAAACCTGTAACCAAGGAAACTAAGAGATGTCATCTAGACAGGCAGACATACTGAATGTGAACCATTGTAAATGTTAATATTAGATCTCCAACCAATGCATTAAAGTGTTCTAATAATACTCCATCAATATTCAATCAATACATATGACTTTTTACCTTTACAGCTAATTCTTTTGATAAGGCTGAATGAGACGAGATGGCTTGATGACCACCTGACAGGAAATGAGAGACAGAGGGAATGAGAGAGAGAGAGAGAGAGAGAGAGAGAGGACTCAAAAGGAGACAGTGTATGATAGATAAGTCTCGAGGGGGCCGCTCCTTTCTCCCCATTCACCTCTCTCGAACACACCCACACCTCCCCATTAATCAGCCCCATCCATATGAAATAGATTTCTAAAATATAGATGGTACAAGATTAAATATTCAAATGGGAAGGTTAATTCAGCAGAATGGTTAACCTTTCAACGAACTGAATAACATCAAGATTAGTGCAGGTCGCTTTCACTCATTCTCCCCCTGGCTTCATTCGCTGTGTCGTGTCTGGAGGCACAGGGTTCCTTCCTGATGGAGAGAGGCGATGACAGGGACAGGGTGGAGGTGAGAGCTCTTTACATTTCTCTGCCATGCTAACGTCACCTCACTTAGCGCGCAGCCAGAGTGATTAGCGCCGAGAGCAGAGGAGAGGGGAGCTACTCTCCCTCAAACACAGCCTCGACACCTTTGCTATTCCTGGTAAATACAAAATGGCTGCCGGAAGGCATGCTAAAGGTGAGCTGGTTTGAGTTCAAATGTTAAATGTGACAATGAAAAGCTGGTGGAGTTTGAAGGTGAGAAGGCTTTGCTATAAATGACTGTTCAGCGCTAACCTACCAATATACAGACTTCCCAACTGAAAGAGTGTTTCCCCCACCTGAATATGTCCTGTATTCATTTCTCTTATGCTATTTGGAAATACCAAGAGGAATTCTTGCCGATTAGCTGGTGTCTAAAACCCTTATCTTGAGCAAGTATCCATATCAAAGGGCAAAAGATAGACTATATAGAAATTAAGAGGTACTTATTACTTAAACACCTTTTCTATCCTGGCCAGTTGTATTGTTTGGTTAGCATTATCTTCTCTATTATGGCTCTTAGCCATTAGCGTATCTGCAGTGATATGGGAGAGGATTGGTGTGGCCCTCACCTGTGCTAGCTCTCACTGTGTGCTCGCCTCCTTTATTCTCAAACAGCTTTTTTCCATTCTCAGCATGGCAGAGGGAAGAAAGAAAGACCTTGAGAGAGATCCCTGCTCTCCCTAAACGATGGAAACAGAAATATAAGGGAGCAGAAGAGCAGAAAAAGTCTCTCTCTTTCTCTCTCTCTCTCTCTCTCTCTCTTTCTCTCTCTCTCTCTCTGTCGCTGCAAAGAGTCTGCCTCATCTGACGATGCTTTTCCAACAATACACTCATATTGCCTGCGGCTATTGTCACACATGTTTCCCCCTCATAGCGAGAAGAATTAGGGTACTTTCTGTTGCGGTAATTGATCCTTCTTTTTTTATAAGTCTTTCTCCCCTACCCACCTCCTTTTGCATGAAACGGAATAGCACGGCACAGCTCTGTCTGGGTTTGCAGTGTGGGTGAAAGGTATTGGCAAATCAGCTGAGCAGCTTTTTAGGAAGGCAAATAAAAGATAGAAACAGAGAGAGAGTGAGGAAGAGTGTGTGTGTGAGAGAGAGAGAGAGAGAGAAGCCTTTAAATTATTCCCTAGGTGATTGCGGTTGAATGTAAAATAAAGAGAAGAGGTTGCAAGGAAGGGGAAGAAAGGGGGAGACGGAGAAGAAGACATGCTGCACAAAGCATGTTAGATGTCAGACTGAGAGGTATTTCAAAGGGAAGAATTGACAATTAAAAAGTGCCAGACTGATATTTTAAATTGCCCTCATATCTCCGGGATTACTGCCTCCTCTGATTGGCTTTCTAGTGTGGCTTTGAAGCTGGAGAACTCATTATTGTCTGGAGAGATTCCTCTAAATTTTCTTTACTTTTTTGCCGCCGCTTCTCCGCACCTCCACCTGAGCTGGTTAAAAGACAGCGGCAGTCTTTATTATAAATGATGGGCTGCCGGCGAGCTCGGGAGGAGCCAGACGTGGCCTGCCAGCCAGACGCGAGTTGTCCCTTCCCTGATGAACTCGGTAAATATACTCAATGATAGGTGCAGCATTAGCTTTCAACTGGAAAATTCAGCCCCGGAAATCTGCCTTACTCCTTCCTTCTGCGGCAGGCCATCACTTGCGACATCTTGTCTCATTAGGGAGATGGTGAAACTTGCAGTCGGGATAGAGTGAGAGAGCGAGAGAGAGGGAGAGAGAGAGAAAGTGAGACAGAAAGAGAGAGAGAGAGAGAGAGGGGGAGAGAGAGCATGTGTGAGGGAGAGGGAGAGAATAAAAGAGGTTGGTAAATGCCACCACACTCATAGTGATTTGACTGGCTTGATATTTTTCGCATCCATTTATGACTTCCCATCCATTTCTGCCAGAATAACCATCTGTAAGGGTGTGTGTGTGTGTGTGTGAGAGAGAGAGAGAGAGAGAGAGAGAGAGAGTGTGTGTGTGTGTGTGTGTGGTTTGTGTGAGAGTGTGTGCTGTTTCCTCTTCCCCTCCTCCTCCCCCTGCCCCTCATTTCCTCTCCTCCGCTGGCGTTTAGAGAGTGTCAGTTTATCAGTGTATCTCGCACGTCGCTTAATTCAAAGGGCACGGCGCATTGTAACCCAGCGGGCCCCACTGTCAGCGAGACAGACACATGTTGGAGAGGGGACAAGAGCTGTTTGTCCTGGGGACCTGTCCTTCTCGTCCGCCACCAGAGCAGGAGCAGGAGGAGGAGGAGGAGGAGCAGGAGGAGGAGGGAGAAAAGGAGATGGCAGGGGGGAAAAGAGAAAGGAGGAGGGAAAAAAGAGAGTGAGAGTGGGGAGCTCGTCTTATCAGTGGAACCTTGGCTGGTGAATTAGCAGACCCTTGAGGGATAAAGCCTGAACCTATCTTGCAGAGAGAGAGAGAGAGAGAGAGAGAGAGAGAGAGAGAGTGAGGAAGGGAGAGAGAGAGAGAGAGAGAGAGAGAGTGTGGAGGGGCTTGCTTGTGACAGCTGGCTGCCTGGGGTCTTGTCGGCTGTCAGTCACTGTACGGCAGGACCTGTGGCAGTCTTTATTTATGCCTGAACACCGTAACTGTCCAGCGGGCTTTCAGCAGAGGAGAGCTGTCTGAACGGGGTTGGATTACTGTGGCTGAGCATATTTATCTGGGAAGGAGAGGCGAGACAAGGGATGAAGGCCTGGCGAGAGAGAGAGAGAGAGAGAGAGAGAGAGAGAGAGAGAGAGAGAGAGAAAGGCCTGGCTGGAAAATGATAACACAGGGGGAAAAAAAGAATAGAAAACATCCATTCTCCGGCATGATAAGAATCTCACCCCCGCTGCCACTATGCAGCACACATTTGGTATCCATCTCCAGTCAGTGTATATGACCACTCCATTAGCCCAGTCTCAGGAGGCCAGTTTACACAGGTGAGCCTGGGCTGCCACTGCCAATTGAAAAGCCCCTATGCATGCATCCACAGCCTACAAACCCCCCCACCCTCCGAATGTTTCCCTCTCGTTCTCATCACACGACGGGGATTTCGCGTCCGCCCCACTGTTGGCTTTCACCTGACGCTCCCCAAATCGGATTGGATTTCCCATCTCAGACGCGAGCGGACTGGCGTCAACTTCGATTGCGCTCGACGTGGATGAATTCTTCAGCGGCGATGGGAACTGTCGGAGCCTGTGACGCGCGCCCATCACCTCGTCTGTCACCTGATCTAATGCCCGATGATATTGAACAACACGGGCTTGGCACTGAGACGTTAGTGGAAGGGTTGCAGGCCTGACAGCAGCCAGTTTATTGCTTTAATCCCCAGGTCTTTTAACCCCGCTTGACGCAAATTGAGGTTGGCTTTTGTGGAGGGGAGGAAAAAAACACCCATGCAGTCTCCCCATCTCCCTCCCACTTTACCTAAAACTGCTTTTAACAATTTATGCCAGCGCTTCAGCCCCTCATTTTGAATGACAGCCGCGATGGAGAGAGAGTGAGAGAGAGTGAGGGAGACAGATAGAGAGAAAGAGAGAGAGAGAGAGAGAGAGAGAGAGAGAGGGGAAGAGAGAAAAGAGAGAAGCCTATTAAAAAACGCGGTGGAAATGATGCCTGGTATGCTGAGGCCGGCCTTGTCTTTCAGTATTAGGCAGCCGCGTTGTTAACACACAGCAGATCAGGAACATTGTCAACCAACAAAATATGAGACGCGAGGTGATAAAGGGGAAAACCACATGATAAGCTGGTAATTGCAAAAACAAGGGCCGCAGTGGAAATCAAATTACGGAGCCTTATAACAGCTGTCGATTGTGATATCAATAGTCTCCATTCCTATTTGGTGGGAAAGGAATAGTGCACAGTGCGTTTAATTAATTACATTGAACCTTCATTATTTTTAAGACAGCCTTTGTTAAAACTGTAGGGATTAAGATAAATTGTGTTTACCAGCCACAGGAGGGGCGTAAAATGTGCTTATGAGCTGTTAATCTGACATGGTGGTGTATTGGTAAAGATGGGTATTTTTTTTGAAGAGGTTTGTAAACACGACTTGGGGAGGCTAAGAGAAAGAAGCATCCTCAACTGGAGTGTCTTCTCAGCAAATGCGGATGACCAACATAATCCATGTTCTGCTAATCATCTGTGGATTGTGAGATTATTTAATGGGCTAGATTGCCAAGTAATTTGGTTTTAAACAAAGCCTTGTGGCTTGATAATTAAAGTGGGCAAGGTGATTTGCTCCAGGGGGTCCGGTAGTCCTCAGCAGTGCACACAATTCTCATATCATAAGAGACCAATGCCTTGAAATCTCCCCTCGCCTGATCAACATTTATATTACTTGTTCGCTCACATGAATTCTCATAAATTCACATGTCACAACAGCCAAACCATCAGGCAGACTTCAGGGATACACGCAGGGAATGGATTTAAGCCAATGAGAGACTTAACATGGCCTAATTGTCTTCACTGTGCATTTATTCATGAGTGTCTGCGGCAGCAGCAGCAGCAGCGCCACTGGGCCCTGGGAGGAGTGTTTGTACACGGATGTGCAGATTACCCATGGTGCTCGGCGGGCTTCCTCTCATGCCTCCTGTCTTCGCCGCGTCTCCTGCCCTGCCAGCCCCTGGGGTGAAGCAGATCTCCTTCCTGCCCCCTCAGGCCAGCCTGGGGCTCCAGTGGGCCGCGGGGGTTTGGCGAGTACAGCGCAGACTCAGGTCAGGGGCTCAGCATGCCACACACTCCACTCCAGTCCAGTCACTAGAGTCTGGGCCAGATGGACACACAACACACATCAGAGAGGGAGAAACGTTCGCCTGAACTATATTTAATGGCATAGGTCAGAGAACTCACACAAGATACTGTACAAGAGATAGAGAAATACACAAGACAGTCAAGAAAAAGTCCAAACGAGCTAATGTTGCTAACATCTGCATATGATCTTTCTAATATAGAACTGATGCAGAGTGAATAGCCTACACATAGAAAGAGACTAAACAGGCATGAGGCAGATGTGCAGACACTGGCCCCGTGTCCCAGTTTTAAGAACCTCTTAAGTGCTAGGAACTTCTAAGGAGCAGTCTAAGAACGTTCTAAGAACGCTCCTAAGAAGTGCTTAGCACTTAAGAGCTTCTTAACGAATCTGGGAATCGTGGCCACTGTCTGTATGCAAATAGCTCCATTTGGGTATTTGGGAATGGATGTCAAAAAGAAACATGTTTCAGGCCTGTGATGTGAGTGCTTTGACTTGCCAGTCGTAATATCATACTTCGGTTGTGCTCATATGTTTACATACCCTTTCATTATTACATAGTTGTGTGCCCTTTGGAAATGATAATGATAACTGAGATCGCCAAAATGACCCTGATCAAAAGTGTATCTGACATTGAAAGTGTAGCCTGATGATATACACACAAGTTGACACACCCAGGATTAAAGCAACACTGAAGAGTTTTTGTACCTTAAAATAATGTTTCCAAAATTATTTCTGCAGTCCATCAACTCCTAACAGGGTGAACGACACTTCTGCTTTCACTTTGCGGCCTTCTGGGCTATAACCGCACTATGTAACTTTTCCAGATCGGGTAGCATATCTGTAGTTCGATGGAATGAGACATAAGAAACTACAAATTTGACTTCCTTCGATGTCAATACATCATGCAACATAAAATGCAACATTGACATTGCTTGCGTGTGATGCCAATGAAACACTTTTGTCACAGAATAAATAATTTATTTCCGCCTGTTAATCTAGCTAGCTAGCTAGCAAGCTAACATTAGCGCAGTAGCCTAAACGAAAAGTGAATGGGAACTGCTAGTGATGTTTGCTAGCTAGGAAAGACTTTGGTTAAACTTGTATATTGTTGCACACTAACCTGAAATAGCTTTCAGCAACTGTGTGGTAGGCTACTAGTTCTAGCAAAAATATGTTAGGATAGTTTATCAAAATGGATTCGTAACTTACATCGCTGAATTTAGGGCTAATGGTTAGTTTACAAACAAAGGCCTTGCTATCTAGCAATGGTCGAAGATGTTTCAAAGGGCTAGGACTCCACCACCAATCAGATCGGTCATTGAAGCCGACGGCCACTGACCGACTCTACGTCAAGTCGGGTTGGGTATCGTTTGAATTTGAACGATTCCGATTCCGATTTCGATTCCTTGTTTCGATTCCGGTTCCTAACAATTCTCGATTCCTATTCTTGTAAGAGGCAGGGTCAAAAAAGTTTGGATATTTTAAATGAGCTAGCTAACCAACGGTCTTTCTGAATGACATTTACTATAAATTTCTCACAGGGCTGTTTTCAACTACAATATAAATATCAAATCTATGAACTGTCGTCTTGTTGCCTCAGCTCGGTTATGCAAACACCTTCTCTTCGTTGGTGTTTAGCGGCTTCTTCTTCCAGTTCGCGGACTGGGAATCGATACTAGGAATTGAAATTTAAACTTTTGAACGATTCCGGGAGAATTGGAAAGCTAGTCCCGGTTCCCATCGATTCTCGATACCCAACCCTAACGTCAAGTCGGCCAAAACTAACCCCCGAGGCCGTCTGATGACGGCATGGAACACACCAAACAGACTCGAGTCCCCGACCACCCCCGACTGTCTGACGATGTCCGACAAATCGGGTTGGTGTGTCCCGGCCTTTAGGCCATGTCGACCCTTCAGTAGCCACAGCAGAAATAAGTGACAGTGCTGGAGTGACCATCATCTTCTGACCTCAATATCACTGAGAGAGGATCTCAACCGTACAGTTTATGCAAGACAACCCAAGAATTTATGGCTCTTGGAGACTTTTCAAGAATGGGCATCTCTACCATATGAGGAAATACAGTTACTCATCCACAACTATCACACCCATCTGCAAGCTGTCACTGATGTTAAAGGGGGCCATAGACAGTATTAGTGGTATTTGGGATTGTGGAAAAAAACATGCAGTTCAAACAAGCTAGATTTTGAAAACATACAATTACAAAGGTCCTACCTTCTAATTTCAGACCTCCCTCCAAAGCCCTCCAGAGGGAGAGGGATAGAAGGCAGTTTGATAGACCTATCACCATCCATTCGTTTGTTGGAGCCTACTCGTCAGGATGATTGGATGAGAGGGTTATAGCCATGCCAGTTCCACAGGTGACTGACATTTTTTGTTTTGACGTCAGAGCATCTAATTAATTCACTGTGATTGGAATGTGAAGAAGATATCAAGTAATTCAAGTAAAGGCCTCAGAAAACATATCCGACCCTCCTGTAAGAACTAAGTAAACTCTTGCAAGGGGAACATCTCATTACGTACTTTATGGTTATGTTTCCTTTAATGATCGCATCACTCTGTGTTGCCTAATGGTTTCATTTGAATCCCATTAAAATAAAAGTGATGTATTTTGCCTGATCACCCTTGTTTTCTTAAAAGAAATAGGTACATATTTGATTAACTCACAAGGTAACCTCCAATTTGGTGACAGCAAAAAAGTTACACCAACCCACTACTGGTCTAACTATTTGGGCAAAAATCAGATGCCAAAAATTCAAAGACATTTCTACAACCCCACCTCCATATCTATAACCACACACACACACACACACACACACACACACACATGCACACACACACACACATTCACACGCACACACAAACACACACACACACACACACAAACACACACACACACACACACACAGAGAGAGAGGAGCAGTACTTCCTCTGTAACCATCACTCAGACAGGGAGGGAAACCTTTCAGCTTTTGCAGGGGGATCTGGACCGCTCTGTCAATGATACTTTATTTTCATGAAGAGACCCTCTTGCAGATGGACAATAAAAATGACTGATTGCCAGAGGGGTTTTGGAAGAGAAAATGGTGTCAGGCAAAACTATAACTTCTAAACTCTTAACCCCCACCCCCTACCTTCATCCGTGATCTCACATGTGAGTTGAATCAGGCCAAGACTGGATCCTGTCCTGAACGACGCCTAAGAAATCAGCAGCAGCTGATACTGACCAATTGTCTACCACTAAATGTCCACAACACTACCGAATTAGCCTCCATTTTGTCTCTGGCTGCTCTGAATATATCCTTTTTCTTCCGGCCAGTGTTTTCTGAAACTACTTTGAGTTTCACTTTGAGTGAAGATGGGGGTTGTTTTATTAAGTAGGTATCGATTCTGATTTGATTAAACTCGCACTAATTTGCTGCGAACGAGCAGACGTTTAATCAAATAAAAATCAATGGTGTCTTAAGAGCCTCTTGCACATCCCTGGAACAGAAGAATACAGTGGATGTGTGATAAATTATGGCTTTGAGGCCGCCAATATGGCAAAGCATGCTGGGTAGTGAGAAGAAGGGGAGGTATCTCATGGACGTGTCACTCCCACACGGGCGGAGGGATAGATTTGTGTTCAGTGGCTTGCTATGTGCCTCCGTGCTTCAATTCCCAAGTGAAGAATTTTCAACAAAGAGAATATAAACTCCTGTGTGCTCTAGAGGAAATACATCCAACAGCGATCCATTGTGCCAGGATACTCTCCTAAACAAGAATTGTGCCAATTTTGAATTCTGAATGGTGTATGAAAGTACCATGTTTTTCTGTTTTATAAGGCGATGAATACAGACACAAACATAATCTTGAATGTTCTGGTATACCTTCATAAACCTGTATGAATTATATTTTTCTAACAACTTGTAGATACCCATCTGTCAGTCCAGTTGTACTACGACATTTATAAACCTTTTAAATATAACCCTATATGTTCATTTTTATTAGCACTTTATTTGATGGAAGAAAATATTAAGATCCTTCCACATTCTGTTATCCAAAATATTGTTTCTGAATCCTTCCCCATTCTGTGATCCACAGCCTTATTTCCTAAATAACAGTAGGGCTTACATCACCGTTCTCCACACACATCTATTTGAGTGCATTAAGCATCTCTAGGGTAAACCTGGATGAAAATGGCATTCCCCTTATTCTCCGCTTCCTCCTTTGACTTCTTCCTGCTTTGTCCCTCCTGCCAAATGCTCGGTGAAGATGATGATGGATTTGGGCTGAGGTCGCCTGTGCGATGGGTGGAGAGGGCTTAAGACGCAGCGCAAATGAAAAACAATAATAATCGTCATGAATAAATAAAGCAGCAAACTGCGGAGAGCCAAAGGTGCCCGTACGTCTAATGAAGGAGTGCCCCGTGCGGCGGAAGGTCCCGACATGGCAGATTTGAGCATGGCGAGTGATTAGAGCAGGGCTAGCACAGGCAATTACGCGGTAATCTGTTTTTAAAGTGCGTCTGGAGGTGGCAGCTCACGGAGGGCTTTAAAACAGGCAAGTAAACAGAAGCAACGAGAGATCCGTTACCTTTGTATTGTCGGAGACACTCCGACACCGCTCAGGGGCCAGCGTTGTCACTTGTACCCCCTGGCTGTAGATGGATGTCTAAACATTGTGACGTGTGGATAGGACTAAGTGATGAGTTTTGTGTACAAGAGGAGAACAATGAATGGCACTACAGAAAAACACAAATGGCAACTCAACACATTTATCCACATGTGTGCAGTGTGTGTTATAGATACAGTTATAGTTTTATTGATTTCCAATGCATCACCTATGCTGTTCCCATCTCATTGTCGGAGGGTTTTATGGTCATTAAACCTGACTATACATTGGCTTTATGGTTATGCAACACAGGGGAATAGTAGCCCAAGTCAATTGGCCAAACTAATGCCCTCCTTTAATTCCATCCCCTGCAGAAACCCACATGTCACAAGGTCAACGTGAGCGTTAGATGTCAATTATAGCCGGCCCATACATCCTCACCTGACGCCATTTGTCTTCATCCCTCTCAGTCCCAACTCTGACCTCCTTTTGTCCCATCAGGGAGAGCCACGCAGCGCTCCCCACATCCCTCTCCATCTCTCGGCGCCGCGCGCTCAATCATCTCTGGCCGCTCACACCTGTCCCCTGCTCTCTACAGCTGCATGGCTGTCCCTCTATCTGCTTCCCCCATCTCTGGTGCTCATCTATTTGGCTAGTTACCTTTTTTTGCCCCACCTCTGTATACAATCTCTGGTAACTTGGGAAAGTAGAGCACAAAGTATGTCTGGAGACTAAAATAAATAAAGTGAATCTGGAAAAGGAGAGAGAGCGAGAGAGTTTGAGAGAGAGAGAGAGAGAGAGAGCGCCAGTCAGAAGCAGCATCAGGCCAAATCTAAGTTAGTACTTCTGAATCTATGGCTCTCCATGGGCCACATCTCACAGTAAACCAGACTCCAGCCAGGTCTGCTCAGGTTGTCCCAATGGACCATCACAGAAGCATGAATCTGGGCAGTAAAAACTGGACCTTGTACTGTATGCACAAGCTGAACAGGGAGGGACACATTTTACAGACACAAACATTGTTCACCGAATGGTGGCTCAAAGACTGTTATGCACAGGCCAGAAGAAATAAATGATGCTGTGAAAAGGATTCCCTCTGTCTGGAAACTCCTTAAAGTTAAGTTATTTGTTTGCGTACAAGGAATTGCTCAGTTTAACACAGATAGAAATAAAAACCTAACCAGTTAATAAAGTGAACAAATAATTAAAGTGCACCTCATAAAGGACATGCAAGAAAAGGAAACATATTGTAATGATAGGCCACCATCCCATCTGGCAAAATGGCTATTGTGCCTCATTGTCTAAAAATAGGATGAAGACAAATTGTTATCATTTGCGAAAGCCCATGACAATAATGATGAATGAGCATTTTTTCCCTTTTTGGTTTGCCCTCTCCGAAGTCATTGCTTAAGGCTCTTTCCTCATGCCTCTCCTCCACTCACTCTCTCGTTCTCTCTCTCTCTCTCTCTCTCGCTCTCTCTCCTTCTCATTCTTGGTGTGCGATCAGCAATGTTAAACTGGTGGACTGGCCTCATCTACATGAGCCAGGCCCTCACAAATGGCCCCGTGTGTTTGTGCGCGACCGCTCGGTAATCTGGGCCACCGAAGCGCCTGATCCCATGATTGATTAGCAATTTAAAATGACAACGAGGACCCCCTTCGCCCTGATCGCAGCCAAACTTTCCCGTGACTAATGTCCCCACTGACAGGGAGAGATAAGGGACATCCTTCACCCCGCTCGCCGCCTGCTTTTGATAAATAACGCTGCTGATGGAGTGCTTTAAGGTCATTATTGTGTGAATAATACAATATCAGGGCCTTCTCTCTCCTCCTGACACTCTCTGCTACAAGAACAAAGATTGTGCAGGGCTTCCTGGAATGCTCTCATTTGATTTTATCTCACATTCAAATAGCATACATTTTAAAAAAATAAATAAAAAATACATGAAATGTTTCGTTGTGTGTAAAGCAAATTAAAGTGTTTTGTTTAAAAGTATGACAAGCTGTTATACTGATACAGCATGTATTTTCACGGTACTGCATCTATGTTAGCACAAAGTGTCAATGTTTACTAATATAAGACAATTTCATTTTTTTTCATTTCAGACAAATACAGTTAAACAATTTTCCTTAATCAAACCAATATTTTTAATTTTCTGGTTTGAAACAAATGTCATTCTGTTTGCACAGCTCTGGTAGTATTTTGCTTGATAACCTCCATGATACATGATGTCCCATGATGTGTGCTAGTCTGTCCAGGCATGCAGGATACTAATGGGAGATCATTTGTCAATTTTAGCTCTCAAAACTGCACATGCCGTGGTAGATGCCATATAATGGTTTCCCCAATGAACTTAGACTAGATAAAATAAGAATTACAATATTCATACATGCTACTAACGCCCAGTTTGATATCAGTTCAACATTACAGTTAAGGGCAAGTGTTGGGTTAAAGTCTGTTTCGACGTCTTTTCAAACGGGCAGGCTTATATTATCAGGCTCTACTGCACATTAAAACAGACATGGTAATCATTTGCTCAAGTAAAGATGCAATGCCCACGTCTATGGCCTGTAACCTCGTGCTGCCGCCACACCACACCACATTTACCCACATAATGACTCCTAAAGACAGGAGCCGCATGGCTGGTGTGAAATGCTCCAGTCAAAGGGCATGTGAGCCGACTGTGTTAGGACCTGCACAGCCTCGACCACGCAGGGCCCACACACTTAATAAGACTACTCCTCCATCTATTCCCTGCACCCAGGGGGATCTATTGTATTATGTGGTAAATACACGCATGGCTAAACTGCACCGCCTGATACACAGACAATGAGATATCAGGAAGAGAGGAACCTGCTCCTCTCCTTTTGCTTTCCCTCTCTGTTCCCCTCTTCATTTGAAGGAGAGATAACAGAACTATTAGTGCAGTGCACACACTCACTGGAACTATTGGGCGGGTGCTGCTCCCATGGCCAGGGAGACAGAAGGAGAGAGAGAGAGCGAGAGGGAGAGATAGAGACCGAGAGAGAGAAAGAGAGAGAGAGAAGGAAGGAGAGAGCGAGGGAGGGAGAGAGAAAGAGAGAGAGAGAGGAGACACAGGGTTCAGAGCTAGTTCAGCAGCACTGCTTGACAAATTATTTGTGGAATTGTTGCATTCACAGTCACTTAAATAGGAATCTGTCAGAAGCTGCCTGCTCTACAGTGTAGCACAGAGCAGCTTGCACATTGTCCCCCGCGCTTGCTCTCCCCTCTCGCCTATGATGGATTGAGCCTAATGCAAATTTACAACCATTTTATATGTCGATGCCTCCCCTGCCCGGGCAGGAACATAGCTCAACATCACGCTTCAAGATGTCCGCCTCGGAACACTCTGCATCATCGGCCTCCTCTCAATCTCGCCTTTCACAAATCTCAGCAGAATAAAGATTAATGCCGGGGCTTTGGCCGCTTTAGCATCGGTGCCACAGAAATGTGCCTTTAATATGATGCCCCCCACCGCGTGTCAACACCAGGCTCTTCTCAAACGGCCTGACAGTCGCTGGCCTTAAAACAAGTGTTTCATCACGCATGAAAGTAATTAGCGCTCTGCTAGCGCTGGCAGGGAACCGGGCGTTGAGCCCTGACCCACCGTTTTTCCGACTAAGATTTGCGCCTACTTCCTTACTGCGCGCAATACGCTATAGGATGCAAATGCAAATGACTGGAAGATCACAGTTGAAGAAGAAGGGCCTCATATGTTATGCTCTCAGAATGGAAGAGAGAGATTTATTAATTTCATCTTATTTTATTTGTTTAGATAGATAGATAGATAGATAGATAGATAGATACTTTATTGATCCCCAAGGGGAAATTCAATTTTTTCAAAATGTATAGTTAAATATGCACTTTAACTATCAACCATCAGTACAGTGAAATTGTAATGTAATTTAAACAGTGTGAAATGTACAGTAGGACAGTGGTATTGTTTGGTGATGAGGTCGGACCATTCTCAAGTCCAGTGTTGGGAGATGTCTTCGTAATCCTATATCACCCCTTTGGGGCACAAAAATGAGGAGAGTGTGTTTTGCACCCTATCAGCTTGGAGAAGGCAATGTTGTGCCCTTGTAATTGAGCAGGTATCTCATCTATCAACAGTGCCACCCTGGATAATAAATATAGAGTATACAGGAGCTGGGCTGAGATTTCGGGGGGTGGGGGTGGGGTGTGTGTGTGTGTGTGTGTGGTGGGGGGGGGGGGGGTGGCACAAGCTTTTCACCAGCAGGGAGCTTCCAGACACTACATGGCCCTAATCAAAGGCAAACAATGTGGCAGGTGGAGCTTACAGGTGTGGCCCGTATCAAACGTGTGTGCTCTTCAACAACAGCAGCTGCCCCAGGGATAGCGTGTGTGAGTGTGTGTGTGTGTGTGTGTGTGTGTGTGTGTATTTCATTCTTTGGAACTGCATTGTAAATGTATTGTGTTATGTGTGATACACATGTACAGTATGTGCCCAGTGTCACTGTAACTACTTGGCAAATAGGAATACACTCTGAAACAGAAACAAAGCTATAGTAATTACTCTTTTCACACACGTCAGTATAGAGTTAAAACAGACACTTGAACTCTTTGTTATGCCCCATGTTAATTTCCATGCCAATGCTATATTTTTTTTACGCTTTCTTCTTTTCAGTCAGTACTGATATTTTTTTTCACAATACCAATATCAACCAGTTATTTCTGTCGTACTGTATGTTTTCCAGTGCTGAATCTATTTCCAGGTGTCACATATTCAGGTATACATCACCTAGCCTTTTTTAAAAAAATTTTTTTATCTTTGTTGGCAGTAAAACATATGTGTGTGTGTGTGTGTGTGTGTGTGTGTGTGTGTGTGTGTGTGTGTGTGTGTGTGTGTCTGTGTGTGTGAGTGAGAGAGAGTGTGTGTGTTTGTGTTTGTGTTAGTGTGTGTGTGTGTGTGTGTGTGCTGTATGTAAGTATGTGTTGAGTGAGTGTTTTGATCAACAGCTATCCATGCCCTGCATGTTTCTATGTCAACTCCTTCATTAGCACCATTAAGCTAATTACCATGGGGCCACGATCACCATGCCAACGTGCATATGCGTATGGGTGTGCGAGTGTGTTTGTGTGTGTGTGTTTATGTGGACCGAAAACACACAGCTTGTCATGTGTCACCGGTGCTGTGCTGACGAGCTTCCACCCCAGAGCCGCGGGCCTACTCTCTCTCTCTCTCTCGCTCGCTCGCTCATTCGTTCCCTGATAGACGCCTGACAGCCATCAACACACGCACTCACACTGTCAACTGGCCATTAATTGCCCTCTCCAAATTCCATAATGAGTCGTTAGTGTGCCGAGCTAATTAAAGCAGACTTTTGTGCCTCGTGCAAATTAATCCACCACTGACACCTGTACAAAAACACCACGCCATTATGTTGGAGATGCCATCGTTTCACTCTTAACAGTTAGCTGATGTTTTTGCCGGCTTGCTGATGTTTATGCGCTGATAGGTTTACACAAGAGTGAAACATGAAACATTATTTTGGGACGCTTCAGTGGCAAATATTAGCTGAGAGCTAACTTTCGTATGTGAGCTCGCAGAACTTCCCCCAAATATTAATTTATGGACTATTCGCCTGTCTTAACGAGCCCATTTGGTGAATCTGCGTTTGATCCTCACCGGCTTGGCGAGGCGTGAAGATGGCAGTGTGGAGATGGATCCGTCAGCCAGCATGTCACATAAATATCTTATTAGCCAGCGATCTTATCATCATAAAGGCTCCCATTTAGACAGTTAGGCATGTCATGTTGGTCAATTGCACAAAAAACCCAGGCGCATGCAATATTAAATCCTCAAATCTCATGCCAACTCCATTAGCTGGGCTTGTGAAGTTTTCCCCTCTCTCTTCCTCTCTCTCCCCCTCACTTTTGCTTCTCCCTTGACATCCGTGTGGCATAAATCCCCCTCTCTTTTTCCTGTCTGCTTCTCCTTTTCAGGCAAATTTGAATTTACATCTAAAGGTGCTGATGGCAGTCAGTCAGTCACATGAAGGCCCAAGTGGCTTCCCACCGTGTAATCTAGAAAGAGACAGTGCGAGAGAAGGAGGGAGATGGAGAGAGAGAGAGAGAGAAAGAGAAAAGAGAGCAACAGACATGAATGGTGAAAAATATCATATTCATTACTAGAGTGCAACAAATCATTAGAATGCAATGTGCCTCAACAATAATCACAACAAATATAGTTTTGATTTGCTTTTGACAATGAAGCAACATGCACAAGCAATGACCCACGCTATTCATTCGTTTTATATTTTATTTATTTTCTATATCACTTCAACCACATAATTTCATTTCACTTGTCAAACGACTATTTTTTATTCTGTGGATCCCTATGAACAGTCAACACTTTTTAATAATCATGGAGGTCAGAATAAACGGCACATACAAAAGTGTCCAACAAAGACAGTAGAAACCACAGGTACTGTACATCCAACAAATACTCATCTTTACAATGTATACCATTATCAGTTTAGCTTGGTGCACATCTCTACCACAAGTAGCACAGATATCCAGTCCATTGGTCCAGTAGAAGATAAAGGGAAATGAAGAGATGATAGCGAACGAGAAAAAAATAGAGGGATGATGGAGAAGATAGGAGAAAGTATGAGAAGGGCTAAAAGGAGATGGAGTGAGGGAGAGAGAGAGAGAGAGAGAGAGAGAGAGAGAGAGAGAGAGAGAGAGCATAGCATCAGGATTATTATTCAGTTATCACTGCTCTGTGGAGCAGAACTGACACGGACAGGAGCAGATTTCCTGCTTCTCACGCATCCATCTGCCACCTCTCCATGCAGAGAGGAAGAGAGGAAGAGAGAGAGAGAGAGAGAGAAGCTGAAATAGAGCGAGAGTGAGGAGCCCATCCTTACAAGCACACGCATAACTGCAAACCAAGTAAAAAAAGGTCTACATTTACACCGACAATGGCTGAGCTACAGGTTCCCTAAATATCTCAGTTCTAGTCCAGCAGCTAGTCCTCCAGTTAGCGCCCGAGGAATGCTTTATTGCCATATCTCATCAGCTACAATCAGATCACCCTCCGATTCACCGTGTTCACTTTAGTGGAAGAATATTGAGAAGTGAATCTTGCCACAGTCTCTGTTGACACCGGCAAGAAAAGCGATCACAGGAAACGCCAATACGTATGGACATCAATTATTTTTTAATTGCATAAGAGTACAGTACACTAATTAAAACTAGTATATCTTTTCCTGCCCTGGGCAAAATTAATTATTAATTTTTTTTTTATTATTAATATTCACAAGTAGCACTGGGAATATATTAGAACCATTTTGCGGTCGCGGGTGTGATCTGGCCTGTGTGTTGTAGGCGTGCGCGTGTTTCTGCTAAATTAAGCTTCTCCTCCCCCGCCTGGCTCCAGGAGGCCCCCACGGTGAGCCATCACAACCCCAGAAAAGTGGTGTTTAAGAGGTCGTGATGGGGCCGCCGGGCTGGAGGTGCTCTTCCCCCTGAACCATGACGACGGAGGAGCGCCGATCCCCCGGTGGTGGCGCGGCAACAACAGATCCCCCCCCCCCCCCCCACCACCTCCAACTCCACCAGCACCAGCACCAGCACCACCCCCACCACCATCACCTCCACCACCAGCACCACCAGTACCACCACCACCACCAGCACCACCACCACCACCACCTCCACCAGCACCACCAGTACCACCTCCACCACCACCTCCACCACCAGCACCACCAGTACCACCACCACCAACAGCACCACCACCACCACCACCACCACCAGCACCACCACCACCTCCACCAGCACCACCACCTCCACCACCCCCCCCCACCACCAGCACCACCACCACCACCACCTCCACCAGCACCACCACCTCCACCAGCACCACCACCACCACCACCACCACCACCTCCACCACCTCCACCAGCACCACCACCTCCACCAGTACCACCAGCACCACCACCACCACCACCAATACCAGCACCACCACCACCACCACCTCCACCACCACCACCACCTCCACCAGCACCACCACCTCCACCTCCACCAGCACCACCTCCACCAGCACCACCAGCACCACCTCCACCACCACCACCACTACTACCACCACCACCACCACTACCACCACCATCACCAGCATCACCACCACCTCCACCAGCACCACCAGTACCACCACCTCCACCACCACCACCTCCACCAGCACCACCACCACCACCAGCACCACCAGCACCACCCTCTGTGCGCGCCTGCCGTGGTGCTGGGAGCAGCAGTGCCCTCTCGCTCTCTCTGTTGATCGGCCCACCACCCGCCCCCACCCACCCCCACCCACCCTCGGATAAACACGGTGGTGCGGAAGGCCAGTCTCCCACAGCGGTCAGCACAGGCAGCTTTGGCTGGAGCTGGGGACACACGAGAGCTGCACTGGACACTAGTCAGGTCACTCGTCAGCCTCTCAAGGGGATGTAGCTCTGTATGGTAAGATATATATAAAAAAAAACCAGCAAACATCATGACTGATGTAAAGGTTAGGCAAGTAAAAATAAATCAAGTTTTGCTAATACTGGAAGTTTTTGTAGTAAACTATTAAAAATATATAAAGTTGTTATCTTTTTTAGCTGTAAAATGTGACCTTCCTAAGCAAAATGACACTCAAATGATATATTTTCCTTTACAAAATGACAGCAATTTTTCAAATGATTTTTTCATGAAAGCAAAATATCCTATCTGCTGCGGGAACAGAGAGAGCGGGAAATAAAGCAAGCCAACTCGTTATGGAGATGATGTCTTTTACTCACACACATCATTTTTCACCATCCTGTAATATCAGTCATGCCTCCCTCACACATATCCATTTTCACCTCTGAGAGGGAGGGAAAAATCTGCAAAACAAAAAGATAATGATACAATTTCAAAAAGGTTTTGCCTTTAAACAGGGCGAGGGGGGTGTTTAGTATTTTTAATAAGCGTCCTCGATACTATTGAGTCTGCTCTCTTTGTTCATATGGCAAGATTAATTATACTGTCAGGCACTCTGTGGGCCTGCTTAACAAAGATTCAGTGATATAATAGCCGTGCCTCCGCTTGGCAATCACAATCAGCATTAGACAATTTCAGATCCTCCTCCACTCTCCCCACTGCATCATGGCCCCGACAACACGCTTCATCAAAAGGGAAGTCATTTTGCCAAAGCAGATGACAAAAAGATTCCTTCTCATGCACACGCAGGCACACGCGAACACACACACACGAACACACACACACACACACATGTACACATTCGCACACACGCACACACACACACACACACACACACACACACACACACACGTATATACATATTGTTGTTTGTGTGTATTCATTTGAGATACTGTGTATGTGAGTGTGTGTGTGAGAGAGAGAGAGAGAGCGTGTGCAATGTGCATGCCTGCACACACACACACACACACACACACACACACACACACACACACGCAAACATGCACACACTGTTTGCCGTGTGCTCTGCGAGTCTTGCTGTGCCATTCGTTATGGAGTGGGTATAATGCACTGAAGCGAGGGGGTTTCCTCCCAAGGACAGACCAAACAAGGAAGTATAATTGAACGACACACAGGATTTGAACTCTCGCGTTGTCAGGGGCTCTTCATCCAGCGTGTGTGTGTGTGTGTCCCCCCCCCACCACCTCCTGCTCCCCCCTCCCATCCCGTCTAGGCTCTCTCCGATTAAACAGAGGTTAATTTCGCATTGCAGATTGAAGACGGCAAGCAGGCTTTTTGGTGAGCCGAGCATGGAAGACATTTATTCTCCTATTGCTGGTGTCATGGACTGCAAAAGGCTTGATTGATACTGTGGCACGGGCCGTTCAGCTGTGCCATTTTAAAAGGCTTCCCCACTGAAAGCACAGACCGCTCGCTCAGATTTGTTCCTAAAGAGCAGCTGTGTGGTCTTGTGTAGTGTGTGTGTGTGTGTGTGTGTGTGTGTGTGTGTGTGTGTGTGTGTGTGTGTGTGTGGTGTGTGTGTGTGTGTGTGTGTGTTTGTGAAAGAGAGAGAGAGAGAGAGAGAGAGAGAGAGAGAGAGAGAGAGAGAGAGAGAGAGAGAGAGGAGGACAGAAAGACAGAGTGTGTTTTTACTGTTTTACTATTTGCAAATGCTAATAAAATCAGAAGTAATAACATACCTCAATCTGCTGTTTTCACGATTCATAAAAACAACTGGGGTAATTAGCCAGTTAGAGACTGATCGATGTCTTCACCAACATATTCAGGATTCTATGTCACTATTTTAATAAAAAAAAATCTTTATTTCTCATAGTATAATGACTGTATAGGTAACACGATACAGTACTGACCTACCATGATGATGGAGAAAACCCAACACAAATGTATATGTCTAATGGGGCTTGTCTAAGTCAGCATAAAATATAGAAGATTGATTGTCGGTTGGTCAGAGCATTACTGAACAGACTCGGCTGTAGATATGAATTTTACTATGTAGCTGTCACACATTTCCACAGTTGCCCTACTTGCCTTTGTATTGTATTCTTACCAGACAGGATATATTTTAGGAGGCAGAGTTCCAGAATAGGATTACTATGATAATCAGATTTTTTTTTTCCAGATTTAGAAGAGATATTAGCCCTAACAGAATCTTTTGGAACTTGTATGCTGTATGCTGAACATGTTGGACATTTGTACACTGGACTAATGGGTTGCCATTCATGAAATAGTATATCCCTTCTTTTTAAAGTCAGGCTCACCTTCAACAGAACAGCTCACTTCATCCTTCATGAGACTCTCGACCGTACTCATGAATGCTGTGGGTAAACAAGGTTATATTTCTAAGCAGTCACTAAATTATGATTAAAATCTACTGTTTATGACTGGTAAGGATGGTTAAAATGTTAATGACCAAGCACATTGGCATAAGCAGTAGATTTGGCAAGGATTCAGCAGGATAGAAGACATGGCGGACAATATGCTAATTGAGGGGGCTTATTGACATCATAGTGGGAGCAGAGTATTGACAGAAATTGAACTTGGTTAAACTTCAAATGCATAACAAAATGGCCACTCATTCCAGCTTAGTGTTTCTTGATCACATATCAGGTATTCCAAACCACCAAAACAATAGGTTTTTTTTTTTAGATACCAGTAATATTTTTTTTTCTTTTAGCTTATTTTTTTATACAGTGATACATCCAAAACAATCTGAGAAATCAATTATCACTTTCCAAATTGTAGCCATAGAAATATAATGGTGTGAGCATTGTTCCACCTTTGTGTGGTGTTGATGGTTTTTCCTGCCCTGATCAGCTTTTCCTTGATCAGCAAGTGTTCAAACAACAAATTACACTGCTTTATTTTGTCAGCTGTTAAGTCAAACTGCAATGTTGTTATATTAACAACATCTGGCCTCACCCCGGACTTATCTTTAAAAGATATTGTGAAAGAGTTGCATATGGGTGATCTACCTGTACTGATAACATGTCAATATTAATTTGGTGAGATAGAACCATCGTAAAACACAAGTCTACACAAATCTATTTTTGAAGGGGGCCAGAATCGGTGTAGTTTTACTGAGTAAACTATGCAGTCTCAGTTCTCATCAAACACAACTGATTGCTCTCATGCAATTTCTTCAAGCCTTGCCAAGGAAGGATCACTCTGTGGTTTTACAGTATATGAAACCAATAGACGTGTGTTGTACTGGGCGTGCACTGGATTGTAATGTTCAGGATTGGTAATAAGGGGAAAGTGAAATGGCAGAGAGTAATGGTAAACTGGCTATATGAGCATACAATTAACACATGAAACAAACAAATGAATCGCTGGAGAAAGGGAGGGACACCGATAGAGAGACAGAGAGAGGTACTAATGGATATTACAGATCATGTTGAGATAAAGACTGTGCCAGATTAACAGAAACACCAGATTGCTCTCATATCCATCTCATTAGCAACAGGCCAATCTGTCTCAAATGTTGTGTGTGCATATGCGTGCCTGAGCACGTGTTTGTGTCTGTAGTGTGTGTGTATGTGTCTGTAGTGTGTCTGTAGTGTGTGTGTGTGTGTGTGTGTGTGTGTGTGTGTGTGTGTGTGTATGTGTTTGTAGTGTGTGTGTGTGTGTGTGTGTATGTGTGTGTGTGTGTGTGTGTGTGTGTGTGTGTGTGTGTGTGTGTATGTGTTTGTAGTGTGTGTGTGTGTGTGTGTGTATGTGTGTGTGTGTGTGTGTGTGTGTGTGTGTGTGTGTGTGTGTGTATGTGTTTGTAGTGTGTGTGTGTGTGTGTGTGTGTGTGTGTGTGTGTGTGTGTGTGCGTGTGTGTATTGTTGCCGTTGAGGAGGGCGCTGACTGGGAGCAGGCGGAGAGCAGGCTGCCTTATGTAAAAATGACGCAATGCAAAACAGAGGCCGGGCGTCGTCCAGGCCGGGCCGGCGGAACGAGGAGCAGATCTGGGGGAGGAAGCGGCCGCTCTGGCACATCGCCTGATGACACACACCACCACAGCACACCACACACACCACAGCGCAGCGCCCATGCTGCTCACACAGTGGGGGACAAGGTTAAGGGGGGCACGCACACACACACACACACACACACACACACACACACCACCACTACACGCGGGGACGGGACACACACACAGGCACAAATCAAGCAAAAGCACCACAGGATCAGCTCCAGCTTTGAAATACATCCAAATCATTAGGAAATAAAAAAATATATACTGTACACATATAAATAGTACTGTTAGTGCAAAAAATATACTCCAGTAGATGCAGGCTTAAGCATAATTGTGTGTTGGCGTGGAGGTTGGGAGTCAGTAAATATGCTTTATGTTATCTTCCTCTTAACCACAAATGATGCTCACGACAACAGTCACAACTCTTCCATTACCTACAAATATACACATATCAACGTGGATAAATACTGTGAGAACATCACTGTGATTTTCACACTGAGGAGAAGCACAGATGCCCTCAGAGCAGGTGGAAAGGTGGCTTGGTGGCTTAACAGCCGAATGGGAGGGTTGCAGCAGCAGAGCCAGGAGCCACACGGAGAACCCTTACTGCATGGTCCAGGACACCAAATGAGAATGATCAGCCCGTAATCATGATGAATGGAACAGGGGAGATGTGTCATCCCTACATCCACAATTGATGAATAGCATAATATATACTTATTTAGCAAAAGAAGTAGAATAATGGATCATTTGAAATGAAATAATTGTTCACATAATATACACTTACAGATCTAGAGTGTATGTTTTTTTTCATGGTATTTTATATAGTATTATAGTGGATATTCCTGGCACAAGCAAAGTTGATCTAGTGTGTGTTTTTTTGTAGTATAATTAAAGGATGATCAAATGTATATATTTGACAAAAAGAGACAAAGCTAATTTTGGGCTGAAAGGAGTCTTTAAATTGGAATGTTTTGGAGATATATCAGAGAAGAGATACTATCTAAAAACAAAACGGTACACAGACACAGACACACACGGACTCGGACACACACATACACAGACACGGACACACACATATGCTTAATTGTGACAGACGACAGAGATGGCTTGCTACGTGTGATATTTGCTTATTAGTCATTGACCCACTCCCTGCAACATCACAAGGGTCATTAGGTGCCGGGGCGCCACACTTTATCATCAGCACAGGCCCAAACCTAATTTCCGCCCAATAGAGTTCAATTGTCCTTGAAACCTGCGCTTATGCTGTGAAGTATTTCCTCTGGTATACAAGCATGCAATTATAGAGGGCTGGGCATCCAGGACTGTGACCCAGGACCCAGCGTGGAGGAACCCAGACAGCCAGGGTCTCCAGCCCCGGCCAATTTCCCCTCCCAAACCCTCCATACTGGTGCCTTTGGGAGTAGAGGGGGTGTTCAGCCAGAAGGAGCTGGTTGTATTATTTACATTCCTGTTGCATTTCCTGTAAAGGAGTACATGACACGTCTTTGTACTTATAGAGAGTCCGTAGGCTTAATGGCTGATACAAAACAATAAATGCAAGGATGAGGAATTCAGTTTGAATTAGAACGGAAAGGAGAGCAGGACTTGTTACAAGTTTAACTGTGGAAAATATTTAAGATTCATTTAATCTGAGAAGCCACACCAATGGGGTCGCAATGCATTTATCGCACATTCAAATGAGTTTTATCACAGCACATAAAGACGTACCGTTACCTATAAGGTCAAGATGTTCAGCTAAGGCTATAATCCAGTGTTGGAGATTGGTATGAAATGTGGGAGCTTAGCTTTTCTGTGGCACATTTTAGCAGGTCATAACATGCTAACCTTTATGTAACTATAAATGTCCAGTATCCAAGGTCCTTCTCAATGTGACTAACATAGCAGAAGAAGCTAAGCCAGTATAAAAGATGTGGCCACTCTGACAAACACAATAGAAGAGCATATTGCCTTGATGATTTGTTCAGAAAAATATATGCAGTGTTTCATTCATAAGAAAAACTACCTGTCCATATAATTGTCATGACTAAAAACACACTTCTAGTCACCTTGTCATACTTTTCCAAGCCACAGCATGTCTTTTGAACAAATGAGCCAAAACAGGAGCCTGCCTGCTATATCTTCCTGCCTGAAGCATTCATGAAAATGCGCCCGTGCCGCACATCTTTAACATACGAAGGAATCAAAACGTCCATAAAGAAGCATTCGGCTAATCCATTACTTATAATGCATTAATGAGTGTCTTCTTTATGTAGTCCCTTGGTGGGGCAGAGGCATAAAGGAGCTCATATTGTCATTCAGAACATATGCCCTCCATACACACAATACATATTATTGCTCCATTTTTTACCAGCTTAGCCACTGGCGACATTCACACCTTTGTGAGATATTTGTAGCATAAGCCATAACATCAGTAAATTTTGATATAATGGGACTTTTATGAAATCGCTCGGATTCATAAAATTGTAGCAAGGGAAGATGAAGCATCAGCTCGCAGCACATCCACAGGCCCATAGACGTGTAATGGATGTGATGGGGCGACACAATGAATTGTCAGAAGGATGTTGGATAAAAAGACTAATTGTTGCATACATGGAGTTGATGTCATTTTGGGAGTCATCATGTGTGACCATCAAATAACAACAACATCTCAAATATTCAAATGATGAAATTGGCCTTGTATTTTTATAACACAGTTGACACATTTCAGGTGGCATAAGGGGCATTACAGAAAAAAGAATTAGCGACCAGGAGAAACGATCTTCAAATTCTTAATGTCTGTGTATCTGTGTATCTGTGTATCTGTGTATTTGTCTTTATATTTGTGACTTTTGAATCTTCTTACAAGCTGTGCTCCTCTAATGAATCTATCAAACATGTTCACAATCTCTCCAGCCTTCCCTTCATCACTCCAACTTAAAAAAAAAAAGCTTTGCAGAGTTCATCAAAATAGCTGTTCCCAGAATTATTGTCTTCTGAGCTGCAGTTCAGCGCAATGTTAAAGTTTAATAGTGTTCCTCGGCAACAGCTACATCGCTCCGCTCTTAATTGTGGGGAAAGTGGAGGAAGCAGGGGCCTCACCGACGTTTTTACATGCTTAATGAGCTTTTTGTTGTCTTTTTATATGATAACATATCTGTGTCATATATACATTTTTTTTATATATAAATTACATTATGACTCCAAAACTTTAAATGATCTGCCGCGATTCGTGCCTTGGATAAAATTAATTGCTTACGTGACAGGTGATGGGCGCCGCGCTGATGGCGAGGTCATTAAGTTGTGCTTGTGCCGTAATGAGGTAGATGCCGGGGTGCTAGCGGCGAGAGCTAGTGTAGCGCAGGAGTGTTGTTTACTGAGCCCGCCGAGGTTGCCTGCTGCAATGTGACCCTCGCCGAAGGAGAGAAATCTTGCCTTCCCGAGAGCAAAGGAGAAGAAGGGAATGGGGGGGAAATAAGAAGTAAGGTTAAAAAAAATAGTAGAAAGGAAAAGGAAAAAACATACACACATACACACATACACCAGGCAAGTTGTCTCAGGGAGAGCCCAGTGGATGTGACAGTTTTAAAAAGTCTCAACATGTAAATCAAAAATAGTTTGCCCCTAATGGATCTCTCTTAGCAGATGTATCCAAGGCGGCCCCGTCCGATGCCACGGCAACCAGCAGCCATGTCGACGGGGATGATGTTTACAATAATGGGGAGAGGCAGTCCAATTTCACCAAACACGGAGGCGCAAGAAGCCACCTCCCGCACCAGCCCGCCGCCACATTTGAAAAGAGATGAGGGAGAAAACAACACTAACTTCATGTAAGAGGCTGGAGCAGAGAGAGAGAGAGCAGCTCAGATGAGCCTCAGATACAATTTCACCTTGGCAGGGCGCTTGTCAAAATCAAGAAATATCACACAGGCTGCCCCCCCAACGCCTCCCCCTGTTTTGTATAACTGTATTTGTACCCTCAGGGTGTCAGTCACACACACACACACACCCGCACACACACACACACACACACACACACACACACAAACATACACATCCCCACTCTCAAATGCACTCATACACACGCAAAACACACTCTGGTGCACGGCCCAAATAGACTTTCTCTGTTCACTGACAGGCTTCAAATGGAGTGGCTTTTCACACCCGCACGTGCACACACACACGCACACACACACACACAGAGATACACACACATATACACACACACACAAACACACACACACACACACACACACACACACATAAAACACACACACACACACACACACACACTGAAATACACATATAAGCAAAAGAAAAAAAACACAAACAAGAGGAGAAAAAACACATATACAAACATACAGAGACAAACACAACGAGACACAACAAGGACCTAAGGGAACAGTTTATAGACTGGGATATATTTTCTGAACGACAGTATTTTCTTTCTTCTTTTGTTTTATTTGTTTGTCCTTGCATCCTCTCGTCTTTTTAAGCGCCGAACTACTTGATTAATGTGCGGTGACAATGGCTCCACCAGACTGTTTTGTCTGTGCTCTGTCTCCCCCCATCGCTCTCCTTCTTCTCTGACTTTAGTGCAGATATGTCTTTTTATTCGATTTTACTGGATTTTGGAGTGGCATCTCTTTTTTTTTTTTTTTTTCAGGAAATGTACAGCACTACACTGTTGTAAAACAGCCATGCTTCCTCTCCTCCTGATAGTGCAAACTCTTGCCTCAGAAACAATACTGTAACTTACAATAGCTTGGTAATGAGAAACAATACTGTAACTTACAATAGCTTGTTAATGAGTTCTGTTTGAAATGAAAGCACTAACATTTCACACCACTTATGTAATTGGTATAATGATCCTTGTTGATATATTGTGATATGTTACAAACGTACAAAACATATGCATTTTACTTTGTTAATTTGATGCAAAGATAATACGCCCATGAATGTCTCATGTATTTTGCACCTTCAGAGTAAACATGTGTGTACACAGGCGTGGGCTGCGATATCTTCAAGGTGAGTCCTTGAGAAGGAGCGGTGCAAATGGTGCAACTGAGCGACCTTTTGACCTTTTGACCTTTCACCCGCACCAACCGCAGAGGACGACAGTTTCTGCGGGGTTGTCCATGAGACGGGGCATGCTGTGACCCTTCCCCGGTTGTCCGCCCCCGCTCAGCCCATCGGCCTGTCCCCATCTGGAGTCCCTCTTGACCCCTGGTCCTCACCTCCCTCCCCAACACGCTGCGGCTGATGTTAGCGCCTCACGTCCTTTGCGTCCACCCCCCTCACCCCTGACCCCCCCCCCCCCCCCCCACACACACACATACCCAATCCAACAGCTAATACGACCACGGACACCAACCCAGAAAAGTCCCTCGGAACATTAAACATCTGCTTTTAGAACGTCTCCTCTTCTCTATGCCTTGTTTGTTTTTTCCCCCCTCTCTCTCTCTCTTTTTTCTGGTTGTTTACAGGAGTGGCGCAGCTCTAGAGCAAGCACGGGGGAGAGATCCTTGGCGATCTCTATCAGCGGCAGTTCACAGAGCAGAGAAGTTCATTTCATAAAAAGCGCCCGTAAATTCTGCTGACGGAGGGGGGACTCTGAAAAGGTTAATTGGGCCATTATCTGCCTGTAGTTTTTGAGGGATTTATACACGTCCTGCCCACATCTTGGCCTCTCTCGATGAGCAGACGCGCGGCGAAAACATTAAAAAGACGGAGAAGAAAAACGTTTCCCCATCTGCACCTCGTATTTCAGCGCGCGCTCACCGAGATTATTTTTGTTTACTGGACGGAGCCGTCGGCACCCCGGAGGTGGCCAGAGTAGAACAACATCACGAGCTAATGAATTAATATTTTACAACCCTGATCAGAGGTATATAAAACATGAGATACTTTAGGAGTGAAAGTCACATTTTCCGAGGTGGGAGAGATTGCATCAGTGTCCTTCAGGTGACCTCCGCCTGCATCTGATCTTATCTGGGGTGTTAAATGGCTGTCTTATCAGCCACTAAGTGATCAGACTCTAATCATGCTATCATTATTGGCCTAATCTGTCAGCGGCAATGAGGCCCGTTAGGTTACAGCAATGGCTAAGATAAGCATAAAAATGCATCCGTGAGTGTATGCGGAAAACAGGAAGTGTGTGTGTGTATAGCGCTCATCCTGCAGTGATGTTACAGGCAGTGTGTGTATAGCGCTCATCCTGCAGGGATGTTACAGGAAGTGTGTGTAGCGCTCATCCTGCAGGGATGTTACAGGTCTGAGATCTGAGCTTGTGGTCCTTATAAGAACAGAAATATCAGCAGATGTTGTGGAGAACAGGCACAGTTCTTCTGTATGTCAGAATACATCCACACACCATCCACAATCACTTGTCACAAGTCTCTCTCTTTCTCTCTTTCTCTCTCATTGCATGAGCCACACACAAACACAAACATTCTCCATATCTATTCTCTCCTTTCCTCTCCCTCACGGTCTCTCTCTCTCAGACACACACACACACACACACACACACACACACGCTCATGGTCTTGCTAACTCCTTATCACACAGAGACACTCAAACGCTCCAAGAGGCAAACTCACACACACACACACGCACATCCACACGCACAAACACTCACTCACACACACACACACACACACACACACACACACACACACACACACTCCCAGACACGGCATGCTCGTGATGGCACAGTCACACGGCAGCGAGTGGCCTATGATTACGGACCACTCGTTTGTTATGCTCCCTGGCAAATCAGCGGCCCCTCACGTGACAAATACCAGGGAAAAAAATTAGCAGCTGTCACGGTGTGATGTGTTAATTTCCTGACAGTCTCAGCACTGAAACCAATTACTGATTTAAGGGCAAGGAGAGAGGCCCACTGCTGCAGCTAATTAGGCTTCCTCCAGACTAAAGGGATAAAAGCAAAACAAGAGGAACGGTGGAGGCAGGCAGGTAGGCACAGGAGCTCAGTAAAACAGACAAGCCATCCACCTCTCCCAGTCCCCCCACTCTCCCTCTCTCCCTCTCTCTCTCACTCCTTCTCTTTCTCTCTATCTGTCTTTCCTGTCATACCCCATGGTCCCTGGTGCCTGGATCATATTTATTTATTTCTCGGAGGTTTACTCCTGTTCGCACTTCTCTTCTGTCAGTGTTGTTGTCTCACATTGGTCTGTGTGTCTCACTGGTCTTTGTGTAGGTCGCTGGAGCCGAGGGTAAACACACACACTCACACACACGCACACACACACACACACACTCACACACTCACAAACATACACACATGGGTAAGCGCTCAGACTCACTCTCTCTTTCACACTCACACATACACCCACACATAGTCACACAGATGTACATACTCAGACATACTGACTCAGTCGCACACACAGGTTTTACAACAGGGCAAGGTTCATTTCAGAAACATTTATTGGCTTTCATGTGTGACCCCTTAAGTGTGCCGGTCCCAGTGTGTCGTAATTGGGGAGGGATCATCGTGCCCCAGGGTTTTCTTCCTCCTCTTCTCTTTTTACCTCTTTTCTTCTTCCCCCTTTCTCTCCCCTCCCTCCTTTTTTTGGAAGCACCAGAGCTCTTTAGGAGAGCGCACCCTGTCCCAGTTCCACCTAATCCGCTAATAATACCTTTGTCTGCTGGTGTCAATGGCCATGCATCACGGGAGGCCTACGCAGGCCCACTCACACAGGCAGAAAGTAGGCCGTGGAGCTCGGCCACCACACCGGAGATCCACCAGGGCCCGGGGAAGCACTGCAGCGGGCGCCATTACGGCACGCCAGCCCAGGGGGAGAGAGGAGTGGAGCGCCTCGGCTCTCTCTCTCCCTTTCTCTCTTTCTCTCTCTGCCCTTCCCTCTCTCTCTCTCTCTCTCTCTTTCTCTCTCTCTTTTTCTGTCTCTCTCGGGTGGAGGAGAAAAAATGTGTGTGGATTTTACTTTCTGTTCCGATGTTAAGAGAGCATTAATTACGGAGTGACGGACCGTCACTTGCAGCCCACACATGCACTGGAATCATGCGACATGTGCACTAACCCACACATTAATACACACACACACGCGCACACACACACACACACACACACACACACACACACATGCACACACACATGCACACACACACAGAGACACATGCACACACATACACAAATACACACAGTTAAATTGCACACACATTCAAATTGCAAGACAACATCTCTTGGTATTCTACAGAGATCAAATTACTGCCAGATATCAAAATGGGTGATTTACCCTTCATATTACAAAGGAGAGAATTATAATTGATTTTTTTCATCACCGCTATTGTGGAGGGAACCAACCTCAGAGATGAAAATGAATGTTACTTTGTTTATAAATAGATAATTAGTTTTAATTTCTTTAGATCAAATGCAGAGAGAGTCTCTAGAGAGAAGCCTGGCTAGTTATTTAGCACAGTTTTTTGTGATCATTTCCACATACAGACTAAAATAAACAAAGTTTTCATGATAAATTGACTTTAAATATATGCAAAAGCTGTTGTTTGAAGTCTCAAAGTGTGTATCACCAATCAACCGAAAAACAAGATAAATCAGATTAATTATTTATGTCTGTATTACCTAATGTCTATGGGCATTCAGCTTCCCCTTATGTAAACTCACAATAACATTTCTATAAAACTAGTGACTTTTATTGTAAAAGAGTGGGATCTTTGTGTGATTGTACTTTCCAGCGCTCGGAAACTTACACTTCAGCTGATTAAGCTGGACTCACAACACCGCAAACATCCCCGCGATCAGATACGGCTCCCTTCCTTCTGGAACTTTTTAATGCTACTGTTAAGAGGCGAGTGGCTCATTAAATTTCATCCGCCATTGTATATGTGTTTGCTCATATTAAATCAAAGAGCCTCCTGTGGGAAGCGGGAATGATTTTTCCCTGTCGCGGCTCCACGCGGGGGTGAATGGCCTGTCCGGGAGTCGCCTATTGACCGCTGTCTCCCTGGATTTCTGGGTCGCTGGGTCTCCAACATCAGGATCTGCATCTGAGTATCAAGACTGGAGGGTCATTAATCCACTGGCCCGTCATGTCACAGGGGGTGGTGTGGGTCAGACCCACTCTCTGCTCCTACCCTTACACGCACACACACACACACACACACACACACACACACACACACACACACACACACACACCAAGCGAGCGCATGGGGGTAAAACTACTATGCTAATGGCCGCCTTTACTCTCCTTTTTCACACCATTCTTGCTCTTCCACCATCCCTCCCTCCCTCTCTCCCTCCCTCCCTCTCTGTCTCCCTCTCTCCCAGTGCTTCTGCAGCATCCCCCTAATGCATGCGCGTGTGTAGCTTTGGCGCGGCGTCACAGACAGGCCGATCATCACTTGATTTATGGCGCTGACCGCTGCCTGCATCTCTCAGGCTAATGACACACACACTAAAGTCATTGATTTGTATGAATGGCCTCCGTTCTTCATCTATCACAATTTAATGTAAGGGTTTGCAATGCAGAGGTGCGGAGAAAGAGGGGAACAGAGGGAGGCGGAGGAGGAGAGAGAGAAGGGGAAGGGAGGAGAGAGAGAGAGAGAGAAAGAGAGAGAGAGGAGGACCAAGTGGCTGTGGAGTCCTAGTCATGAGTCATTTGGCGCTGCTTTAATATATAGACTCCTCAGTTTATGTAAATGGCCGTGGAAACAGGGTGCTATGTTCAATAAAGCAGATAAGAGCAACACTAGGGAGCGGGGGGCAGAATTACCTCTGCTCATCAGAGGGCTTCACCGCCAGCCTCCCCCCACAGATCCTCTCCTCCACCCACAGCACTCCCCCCCACAAACCCGCCGCACAATGGATGGCCTATCGCTCCTCCATTTCAACTTTGCAAATTGCTTTTGTCTCACCGCATACAGGCGACTTAACCGGCTGAGGAGAGCACCTACGTGGTACATGACTTCTGGGTCATGTAGTTTATTCAGCGACTGGAGCTTTACGCTGTTGGATGCCTTGTAGTCGTTCCAGAAAAAAGGGGTTAAGTTGACCAAACAGAAAGTGATGACGCAGTCTCGCACTCCGGTTTAAAAAAAGGCACAGGGCGTTGGGTTTAGAAGGAGATGGATTGATGTCAAGTTGTGACAGCTGGCCTTCGTGGGTTCGTAGAAATCTACCACTCAGACAGACACACAAACACAAACACACACACACACACACACACACACACACACGCACATACACACATACACACACACACACACACACGTACACACACACTCTCTCTCACACACACACACGCACACACACACACACACATACACACACACACACACACACACTGTTATGCTTACGCTAGCCACGCTGACTTCCTCTCCGATAGGAAGGAACGAGTGGGTTTTGACCCGCGCGGCGTTAAATCAGTCTGTGAGCAGGAAGAGCCGTCCGGCAGGGAAACAGAGGTGACAGCTGCTGGACGGGAACACATCTCGTCTCGCCGCGCTCTCCAACATGAGTCTGCACATTTCAAAACAAGCTCTCACCAGGAGAGCCACACTCACTCACCTTGGAAGGGAACCGCTCCCACTAATAACCACCACGGGTGTGCTTGTTTTAACCTCAACAATTCTGGAGACAGTAAAAAACGTTTTGTTTTTTTTTGGTTAAGGAAAGTGGCATAACAGTAGTAAGTAGTGAGTGTGTAACATTTGCTGCAGGTACATCTGGCTCTTGAGTCGTGGATCTGTCCGAGGATTCTTCCTATATGTATCTCTAATTCTAGGGAGCTTTTCCTTGCCCCTGTTACTCATGGGCTCTCTCTGAATGTTTAACACTCTGTAAAGCGCCATGAGACATGTGTAATGTTTTGGCGCTCTATAAGTGAAATTAAATTGAAATAGAGGTAGAATGAAAATCCCCTCAACATGTGAGGAGTGGAGTGGAGTGGTGGGGTGGAGGCCCAGCGGGGGTGGGCAGTCAGGCCGGAGGGCTGCTGGTCCTCTACTGGTTATGAGAGGCTCTCCATCATCTCCAGTGCTGTGCAAATGGCCGACTCCTGCCCCACACCTCGGCCAGCCAGCCGCCCGCCAGCCCACCCCCCTCCGACACCAAGCACCTAATCAGCTAATGATGGCACCAAACGAGCAGGGGCCCACTCCCGATAAATCCAATGCCACGACCATCTCTCCCTCACTCTCGCTCCGTCTCTCTCCATTTTAGTGACTTCTTTTTCACTGCCTGTATTTTATTGAGCTTTAGTCCCCCACTCTGTGCAGAGCGGCCTTCCGCCTTGGCGTCGAACACAGCACACACTATCGTTTGGTTTGTCGCTGTGTGTTACTGAGCTGCACGTCTGCAGATTAAAAAGTGGGTCGAGGCTTTGTCCTCGATGCTCTCCAGTTGTTTTGTTCTCGGACGGACTGGACATGATCTGCGGTGTCAGATTCTACTTTTGGCTCCGATTGGAGTAATCCTGTGATGTGAGACAGGTCGCTGTGCTTTTGAGCCACTGGCGGTTGGATATTAAACAAGCCTGGGCGAATTGTTGCTCACTGTTAAAAAGCACTTCTTTTTGTTTATTTGACTGCGTCTGTGCGTGCGTTGTGTTTTTATGAAAGTAAGACGTCTACAGCCTCTGGGAGAACAGCCGTGCGGTGTGGAACAGGTGGTTTTCCCAGAGCCCGGCTCCACCATATGGATACCCAGAAAGCACAGCTCCAGGTGAAAACATGACTCACGGGCGTCTCAGGCCTCCACTCAATTACGCCACATCTAAACAAAGGCCTCTCTTAATCAGGAACACCGGCAGCCAGCATGACAACAGGAAGAGGACTCACCTGTGTTTGGACTGGTCCTGTGGAGCTGGAGGGCATCCAGGAGATCCTTCTGTCTTCACCTGGAGGAAAGAGACCGTTACTTTCGCTACATCGAGGATTAAGCGTTCCCAAATTGAGTTAAAGCAAATCAACCCATTGTCTCGCGTGACGCTGTCACGAAAATAAACAAACAATTTTTTGGTAATTAAAATGAGACTGGCTTGGTCAGCCGCCCAGCTTTGTTTCAAAACAATATAATTTTGTTCCAAAAATGAGATCGTTTAATGAATCGTCATCTCGCACCTGTTTACAACTGCCAAAAGGAATTCAACCAATCAGATAATTCAACAAGCCGTTCCATGCAATATTAAAATCAGCCAGGTCTTCATGCAAGGTGATTTCTTACTCATTGTCTCAGGGAAAGGTATGTGAAACAGGCGCCTGGGCTGCCGTGATTGCCAGAGCCTTCAAATCCCCGTCTGCACAGTAATAACGAGACGTCATGCCTTTAAATGGTCAGCTTTTTAAAGGAGGGGGGAACATTTGTCATTTAAGCAGGCTCCAGGCCTGGGCGTCTGTCAGAGCCTGCTCCTCTCACCGAGATGGATCCAATTACGCCGGCTGGACATCTCTAACAAGGTGCGAGGAAAAAGATTTCTGGACAAACAACGTCCTGCTGTAATGAGAGGCCCTCATTTGAGTGTCTCGCCGCTTGAGGGGATTGATTCGGCAGCAAACTATAAGAAAGACCGACCCGGTGGATGGTTTTTTTCTAGTCTTTTTTTTTTCCAAAAAGCTACTCGGGATGAAAACAGGGAATTAAAAACGAAAATGTGTCTCGCTCTGCTTGTACATCAAGCTATCTGGGTCTCCTGTGCTGGAAAAGTTTGTCGTGGTCTTTTTTTCACTGAAACTTTTGAATGTGTGATTATAAATCATGGCTGCTCCCCTGCCTTGTCAATACAGTGACACAGAGAGAGAGAGAGAGAGGGGTGGGGTGTGTGAGTGTGTGTGTGTGTGTGTGGGGGGGGGGGGCAGTGAGACAGAGACAGAGGGGGTGAAAAAAGAAACAACAAAACAAGATGGCGCCAAAAAGAAGAAAAAAAAACTTTCACAAGTGGCTCATTTGGGCCCATTCACTCGCATAGCTAAACAAGGCATGGATTGTCAATGTGGCGACGTGATCAATGCACCATGGCCCCGTGGATCTGCATTGATTTCCTCCGCTTCCAGATTTTTCGAGCGGCTCTTCATCAACACAAGCACTTTGTCCTTCCCAAATAATCGGATCGAGTGCTGGCCCCCTCGGTACCCCCCCCCCCCACCTCACCCCCCTGAGGCACACGCGTCGGTGATGTCACTCCGAGCAGAGGCTACGGTCCTCATCTCAGCGCAGTGTGGATGACCACGGAGCCAGCACCACCAGAGAGTTCTCTGTGTGCCTGTGTGTGTGTGTGTGTGTGTGTGTGTGTGTGTGTGTGTGTGTGTGTGTGCTTTGCTACTTACACTCACACCGAGTCTCACTATCACACAGCCTCAGTGGACTCGTATAGGAATCACTGAGAAGTCTGCAATACACCATTACACCAGAGTGACTATGATGGCTCCCATTATAGAAGCTTATGTTCTGAAATACACACGGTGATCTCACATGTACGAGTGCACGTAACGTATAGACGGAACATGAGCCGGAACTTTGATCCTCATTGTTGTTTTTTTTTTTTGGCAAAAGAAAGGGAAAAGTAATACATAAATCAATGTCTCTATAAATCTCTGTCCATATGAATAAATCTATGTCTACTTTTGTTCCCCCCAAAACATTAATCTGATAGTAATCCCTCCCTCCCTCCACCCCATCACTCTGCGCTCCATCCAATGTGCCCTGCCGCACCCGCCGAGCCCAACATTTAATTCCTCTTCCTGAATGTATTTCTGTCAATATCAAAGATAAAAATAGATGGCGAGACAGTGACCATTCATAAATCTACCTGAATATTTTAAGAGGGTCTTAGGGCAGGAAAGAGAGAGAAAGAGAGAGAGAGAGAGAGAGAGAGAGAGAGAGAGAGAGAGAGAGAGAGAGAGAGAGGGAGGGGAAGGGGTGAAAAAGAGGGTCGCTCATGTTGCTGCTCAATTTGATCAATCGTCCCAGTCCTACCTCTGCACTCGGAAAATTACAAATTGGAGTCATGGAATCAGCAGCAGTTTATCATCGCAAGGGACACGGAAAGGGCTCTCGTATTCCAGGACTCTGGTGCGAAAGGAATATAGAGCAGAGCAGAGGAAATTAGAGGGCGCAAACAAAGTCTGTTTAGGAATTAGAACAGGCCAGAGCGCAGAGGTTGCCGTTGGGATGGCTGATTGGGCCGAGGAGGCTGAGGAGTTGTGCTGTTGTGTTAAGTGCTCCAGTATGCTGCTCAAACACACAGAGCAATGTGCCAGGGTGACATTTTGAATATGCAGCGCGGAGAAGGCTGAGTACGAACATGATCATATTTCTCTCCCCTCCCGCCTCTCTCTTTCTCTCTCTGTCCTTCTCCCTCCATTTCTCTCAGCCTCTTTCTCTCCTTCCCTCTCGGTCTCTCTCTCTCTCTCGGCTGTCCAGAGGAGATGGAGCCAGAGGAGAGGACGTGGAGAGCCTGTCTGCCGCTCATTAGAGGACACTTTTAATAAGCTGACTTGAGGCTTGACATGGAGAATTTAGATACTAGGCCCTCTGCCACTTAATTGTTTTAATTAGTTGATATAATTGGTCCACCTTATTGTGTTAGTGAAGTGATAGTAATGCGCTAAGTTGCTTAAAGTCACAAAAATGATTCACTCACTGCCTCTTCAGAGGGGAGGATATGCTTGGCAAATTAGAGGGAAGTGATTGGATCACACGAGTTGTGTGGTTATTTTAGAGGGAAAAAAAAAATAGTTGCTGACATCCTCGAGTCTCCTCGTTTTCGAGAGCTCCAGAACGGCATATGGCCTGGTAATTAGACTTGGAGGGAATTTGTAATGTAATCGTTAGAGTTCATTTTAATGAAGGTGTCACCCACCCCGCACTAACAAAAAAGAAAAAAAGAAAAAAAAAGAAAGAAACGGGAAAACGAAATGAAAAAATCTCCAGGGCAGTTCTATTCGAAGCGACTGACTTAAAATGAAGTGATAACTACACACTTATGCAAGAGTCTGCTTATTGGAATTATAACCAAATACATAGTCTGTGTCTTTGCATGCCATGGTCAACCTTTCCCAAATAATTAAACCTGTATACTCTATGCAACTCTTTTAAATTGGATTGCCTCTACGTAAGTGTTCCTCAAATATTCCACTGACTTCACCTTATAGGTAATATATATATATATATAAGTATAGATATAGTCAAAGTAAATGTGGCAACACCTGATCAATGGTGTAAGTAAACTCAGGTCCATGATCCCACTCCTCAGTGTTCCAGTCTGGTGCTGCCTGCTCTGTGTGTCTGATGTGAGAGTTTGATGGAGACAGGAGATGGGTCTCAGAGGAGAGAGGTCTGTCTGCCCCCCCCTGGCTTTCATTTCAGCAATTAATAGCCAACGCCAGAGTCTTCTGACATTTGTCTATCAGCGCAACTGTGAGTCACAACCCCTAATTAGTGTCTCCGAGAGAAAAAAAGACCCAAAAACAAAGGAGTATGGAGTGTGTGGATAAGAGTGTGTGCAGTTGTGTGTGTGTGTGTGTGTGTGTGTGTGTGTGTGTGTGTGTGTGTGTGTGTGTGTGTGTGCGTGTGTGTATCTGTGTGTGTGTGACAGAGAGAGAGAGAGAGATGTTCCCTCCGGTGACGTTTAATGATCAAACCCAGAGGGCTTCACCCGGCGACAGGGGCAGAATAGCAGAATCCAGGCTCATCTGACACATCAGCAGCCGCATTCCGACTCCGACTGGGAACGGTGCGGAGCGGAGCGGGGCTGAGCGGGGCCCCAGCTTTATCAATCCCAGCCTGCCTCATTTCCAGGCTTTGCCGCGCTGCCCCCTCATCCTCGGCCGCACCATTTGGGCTTGTTTGTATTATTCCAATTTGTTTGTGAGCTAATCAGGGGCGAGGCGCTGCCCTCACTCCATCTGAAGATGGATTTGGGTTACAGGACACCATGTGTTTGCCACAGATAACGGCGGATAAAATATGTATTAGTTCTTGCACCAGCTCTAGTTTTTATATCACTTTAGGGAAACAAAAAAGAGGGGGAGAGAGAGAAAATAAAGGATAGAAGGAAAGAAGAGATAGATCAGAATCTTCTTTTAACCATGCTTAACCCCCCCGAACCCTCCACCCTGCAGCCACAAGGATAATATTGTGAAATCTGCCTGTGTTACACTGTTATTATTAACCTTCGCAATCTCAAGACTCCTCTCCTCACATCCGGCCATTTCCAGACCCCGGTTTGTCGTCTTTTTCTACCATTCCTCCATTTTTGTCTCATCCTTTCCCTTCATTTTTTCCCTTTTTTCCCCCTCTCCCTCTCTCTCTCTCTCTTCTCCTGACAAGCCCTAGGTTTTCAGAAAAGAAAGCGAGCATTAATTAAGACAGTGCCAGCTGTAATTTTCTTGGGAAGTAAATTTCTGCACAACTAAAGGTTACAGGGACCTTTTCACTGTCAGAATTTACTACAGCCTGTGAATGTTAATGCAACTAATGAAGACATGCTCTCAGTCTCTGAACTTAAAAGTACCACCGGAGAAAGAGAGGGAGAGTGAGAGAGAGAGAGAGAGGGATGGGGGAGAGAGAAAAAAGAAAGAAGGAAGGCGAGCGAGAAAAAAAAAAAGAGAAACCCATTTTGACGAATGCGTTTGGAGAGGACACATTAATGCAGAGTCCAGTGCCTCTTATAATTACAGCTGGGAGAGGACTTCATATATTATTCTTTGATGGATATCTGTGTTTCCACCGAACATACGTTCAAATAAACAGCCTGAGCGCACGGGGAGGAGGGAATAGCGCTAACTCCCATCATTTCGCTAGATTAGGCTTTTTAAAGACCGGCCGGATCAATTTCACTCTTGTGTCGCCGAACAACAGCACCCTGTGCCCAAGCGAGGCCCCTGGACACCCCGTCCAGTGCGATTTCGGCGTGGACCCCACCCCCCTGGAGATGAAGGATAGCGTGTTCCCAGCCTTTAAATAAACAGCTGTGAGCGGCGTCTCGTCTCGACTCGAGACACGGGAGCGGGGCAGGTTTGTGCCCAGCGAGGTGTTTGAAAATAAACACCAGCTCACCTCTCTCCGAAAATCTCCGGCCTGATCAAAGCAGGGAGGGCTGGGAAGGTGGAGGACTCATGGAGGTCCCCATGTGCCACGGCCAGACTGGGCTGTTAAGGGAGAAAAGGCACGTTGTGTTGTTGGCCTGAATTATTTAAACTGGGCCAGACCGGCAGGACCAAAGAGTGACATGTACCATTAGGAGGTGTTATGAGGCTCCACGTAATGGCTGTTTTGGACAAAAATAATAATCAGGGTAAACAGACACACACCCATACACACGCACACACACACACACACACACACACAAACACGCACACACACACACACACACACACACACACACACACACACACACACACACACACACACACTAATATTCACCTACAGGCTCACT